>NC_053449.1:35026912-35113280 GCF_007990345.1 Gossypium hirsutum
AAAAGGTACATAATATATACGTTGAACCTAAAAAAAACATGCACATGGATTTACATATAAAATCTAGAATTATAAAATTTATATATAGCAAAATCTATAATGTATTTATGAAAATAAAGAAAAATACGTAATTATGCGTATATATAAAAAATAATAATAGAAATAAAAAAATAAGTAAGTATTTAATTATTTTAAAAACATAAATATATACGTATAAATATAAAAAATATAAAAATATACATATATAGATAAAAAAATTACATATATATATAAAAAAATTACATTATTAATGAATTAAAAAAATAAAGAAAATAAAAAAAAACTAAATTGAACTGTAGACAAAAATCTGGGGCAAATTCGTAAATAATTGAAGACTGGAGGGCCATATTGAACACGCTAAGAATGTAGAGGGGCTGGAAAGGAAATTGTCCCTTCTCCTCTAAAATGGCGCCACTGCAAGTTGGACCAAATTGAAATTAAAAATAAATTAAAGGCGAATTTTAAAAATAAAATAAACTTAATTGTGAAAATATTAAAATGTGGAGGGGCTAAAAGCGCAATTTACCCCTCCGCTCAAAAACACACGGATCCTAGGCCGGGTCGGAGTCGGGTCGGCCTCCCCAAGCCGTTTTGGGCGCCTGGGGGCTCTCCAAAACGGTACCGTTTTGGTACCCTATATAAGCCCCTATTCTTCCAAAAAAAAATTCATTTTAAATCATTTAAAAAAAAAAAACAAAATCCTTTCGAAAAAAACTCTCAGCCCCTCTATTAGTTCGGCCAGGGTCCGGTCAACGGCCGATCGTCAGCCACCGCGCCGGCCACCGATCTTCAGCGTCGGCACCGCCATCTACAGTGGCCGGAGAAGGGAAAATCTCCTATTTAGCCCTCTCGGCCCTTCCAAGCCTAGATTTGGGCTCAAACTCCTCAAAAAATGACAAAAATATGAAGAAATCCCGAAACCTTTCGGTTTTTGGCCACTGATCCTCGGGGGTGGCTCCCTCAACTGTCCACGGCAGTTCGGACTCGAATAAAGGTAGCTTCTTTCCTTTTTTATTTATTTTATTTATATATGAATGAAAATAAAAATAACAGTAGATTAAAATAAAGCAAGATAAAAAAACTGTAAATGTAAACCTTTGGATTGATTTTTGCTCTGTATTGTATTCTCTGTTTTGCTGTGAAAATAATCGTGTTTTTATTGATTTTTTTCGATTCCTATTACAGTATCTTCAATGGCTTTATATAGCCATTTAAAAATAAAAAAAACAAAGGAACAAAACTATTCTTATTTGATTCGAGATCTTTGATTGTGTTTCCTTTTTCGTTTCTTTCTTGATGCGCAGGTATGAAGATCGGGGATGTGGCTCGTGTGAAGGCGGCTGTGGCGCTGTTAACCTTTAGAAACCCTAGGGTTTTTGATTGTTTGGGCCACTGGATTTGGGGTTTGGTTTTGGGCCTCTATTTGATTTGGGGTTTGGGCCATATAAGCTCGTTGTAGTCTGGGCCTTTTAGACTAGGGCCAAAATAGGGTATTACAGCTGCCCCTCTTTACTCGTTATCGTGTAACAGGAACGGAGCAAAGACTTTAAAAATGCCCAATTTTACCCAGTCATGCTGGATCTTGGTACTCTTCTTCTTTAAGTAGCCTCATTCCTTCCTACTGCATCTTTAGGGGTATAGGAATCAGTGCTTCAATCTACTCCACTGCAATGCCATGGAGATAGGATGTGTATGCTGTAGTTTCCCAAGAGAACAAAATTTGCTATCTTTAATATGTTCCACTGCAACTTCAGGGAGATAAGACTTATAGCTTCAACTTGATCTGCTGCAACTTAAAGATGAATTTGATGCGATCTGTTCTACTGTAATTTTAGAGAGACAAGATCCATCATTCTAATCCACTCCACTACAACTTTAGGGAGATAGGATTTGTTTATTTAATCTGCCCCACTGCAACCTCAGAAGGATAAGATTAGATGCGATCTGCTCTCTGCAACTTCAGAAAGATAAGATCCGTGGTTTTAATCCACTCCACTGCAACTTCAGGGAGATAAGATTCGCCATCTTCTGTCTGCCCCACTGCAACTTCAGGGGGATAAGACTTTGCTTACTTAGTTTGCTCCACTGCAACTTCAGAGAGATAAGACTAGATGCGATCTGCTCTCTGCAACTTCAGAGAGATAAGATCTGTGATTTTAATCCACTCCACTGCAACTTCAGGGAGATAAGATTAATGGCTTTAATCTGCTCCACTACAACTTCAAGGAGATAATATTTGCCGTCTTCAGTATGCCTCACTGTAGCTTCAGGAGGATAAGACTTGCTTGCTCAGTCTGCTCCACTGCAACTTCAGGGAGATAAGACTAGATGCGATCTGCTCTTTGAAACTTCAAAGATATAAGATCTGTGATTTTTAATCCGCTCCACTGCAACTTCAGGGAGATAGGATTACGGTTTCACTGATCTGTTCTCTAGGGAACATGACCTATAAAAATCCATTTTATGAACTTAATTATGCCTAGCGATTAAATTGAATTCAATGCTCCTAACTAGACATGTATGAATGACATTTGAATGAATAAAGAATGTCATTTTTCGAGAATGATCCCTCATTATTACTCAAATTATCATTTCTCAAAGTTTATTAAGGTTTTATTGCTGACGTGCCACAAGGCCTTTTTGCTCGATTGGCGTCTCCAAAGGAACACTTAGTCAAGTTGCCCCACTATAACCTTCAAAGTTTAATCCACTGGGATGCAAAATTTGTACCATCATTCTCCCACTTTAACCCAAGGGTAGAAATATATGGATTTCCCTCAATCTTCCCCTATCGTATCTCAAGGATGCAGATCATGAAACACTTTAGTTCTTTACACCATTCCCCAGGTATCATGCACAAATGAAGAATTTTTATAAAGGGAACTTCTTCCTATCCCTTGAAGCTTCGTCACCAATCAAGATTTCTTGTTGTCTCGTTCAATCAACAAAATCCGAAAGAACAGTCTTGATTTAGAATTTTCCTTCTTTGACATTTCAACTTTTAAACTTGGTGCGTTCTAAACAATAGTCCTGTTTCAGGTTACTAAATTATTTAGAAATTCCCAGAGTAATATGCAAAACTTCTTTTGTGAAAGTTTATTAGTCCATTAATCATTATTCTAATGCAACATGCTTGCACAAAGATCATAATACTGACTAAGAGATGAATTAATTCGAGGCATAACTCGAATAATAGAAAAGGAATTTATTGATAGCAAGTGTCTTGAAAAGAAAAAATATTCAAGAACAGCAAAGAATGAAGTATTACAAGAACAAACAAATTCAGTACAAGTAATATGAAAACTAGGTGCCTTGGATATCGCAGCTTGAACTTCTCTGTGCAAACTAAGAAACGTTCTGAATTTAACATGTGTTTAGGAGATCCATAGTACTTTGTCAATGCCCCAAGATGTCGCATATCCTTTTCCTATTGATTTAAGTATAGCAAGATCACCACATGCCTCAATCTGATCAATATTTGAGCCGCCCTTTTCGGGTTTTCAACTCAAATCCTCATTGGTCTCAAGGCAGCCTTTTGCGGGTTTTCACCTTGGCCTCTCTTTTTTTTTATTCAAAGCGCCCTTTGCGGGTTTTCACTTTGATTCCTCCTTTTCAAGTGAAATATCTCTTGACTAAATCAGAATTTACAAGAATAGGTAAGTTTTTACCATCCATTTTACTCAAAATCAAAGCACCTCTAGAAAAAGCCTTTTTTACAACATAAGGTCCTTCCCAGTTTGGCATCCATTTCCCTCTGAAATCCTTTTGTAAAGGGAGGATCTTTTTCAACACCAGGTCCGCCTCATAAAATTCTCTAGGACGAACCTTTTTGTTATAAGCTCGCATCATTTGTTTTTGGTGCGTTTGACCATGACGAATAGCTTTTAGTCTTTTTTCTTCTATCAAGTTCAACTGATCATAGCGAGATTGGCTCCATTCGACCTCATCCAACTTTAGCTCAGCCAATACCCGAAGAAAAGGAATTTCAACCTCAATGGGTAAAACTGCCTCCATTCCATAAACCAAAGAAAAATGTGTTGCCCCAGTAGAAGTCCTGACAGATGTTCGGTAAGTAAGAAGAGCGAATGGTAACTTTTCATGCCAGTTTTTGTAAGTTTCAGCCATTTTCGCCACAATTTTCTTGATATTTTTGTTGGTCGCCTCCATTGCACAATTCATTTTTGGACGATACGGTGATGAATTATGGTGTCTAATATTGAACTAGTTGCAGACTTCCGCTATTGTGCTGTTATTCAAATTCAGCGCATTGTCGGATATAATCTTCTCAGGTATTCCATATCGACATATGATCTCTTTCTTCAAAAACTTACTGACTGCTGACTTCGTGACATTAGCATATGAGGCTACTTCTACCCACTTAGTGAAGTAGTCAATAACCATAGAAATGAAACGATGTCCATTAGAAGCCTTCGGTGATATTGGCCCAATGACGTCCATACCCCACATGGAGAAAAGCCATGGAGAAGTCATAAAATGAAGAGGTGAAGGAGGCGCGTGCATTTTATCCCTATAAATTTGTCATTTATGGCATTTCTTGGCATGATTGATGCAATCTCTTTCCATGGTGGACCAATAATATCCGAATCTCATTATCTGTCTAGCCATGGTGAATCCATTGGCGTGTGTTCCACAAATACCCTAATGGACTTCTTCTAAAACTTCCTTAACCTCTACAACATCCACGCACCTCAACAGTACTCGATCCTTTCCCCTTTTGTATAGAATCTCTCCATCTAAAACATAGTCAATAGCTAGTCTCCTCAATGTCCTCTTATCATTCTCCATTGCCTGATCAGGATGTTCGCTATTCTTCACATATAGCAATATGTCTTGGTACCAGGGACGGTTATCATTCTCCACTTCTTCAATACTGTAGCAGTAGGCCGGGATCTCATAAATACTAATTTGAATGGGCTTCATGTCCTCTAATTTATTCACTTTAATCATGGAGGCTAAAGTAGCAAGAGCATCAGCCATCTGATTTTACTCTCGTGGGAGATAACAAAAGGTAATGTTGTCAAACTCTTCAATCAATTCCATAACCAATCTCCGATAACGGATCAACTTGGGGTCTCTTGTTTCCCATTCCCCTTTTAATTGGTATATTACCAATGCTGAGTCTCCATATACTTCTAATGTCTTAATTTTTTGTTCTATGGTTGCTCGGATACCCATGATGCAAGCTTCATACTCAGCCATGTTATTTATTAGTGCAATCGAAGTCCAATTTATTGGAGAAAGGATAATAATCTCCATTTGGAGATACCAAGATTGCCTCAATCCCATTGCCTAACGCATTCGAAGCCCCGTCAAAGTTTAACTTCCAAGATTAATTTTCTTGGGGACCCCCTTCAGCATTTGCCATATACATCAAGTCTTCATTTGGGAAGCCAAAGTCCAGCGATTCATAATCTTCTAAAGCTCTGCTAGCCAATAAATCCGCTATCGCACTCCCTTTGATGGCCTTCTGACTTACATATACTATATCGAACTTAGAGAGCAAGACTTGCCATCTAGCCATTCTCCCATTCAACGCCGTTGACTCCATCATATACTTTAAAGGGTCTAATTTTGAAATTAGCCAAGTCGTATGATAGAGTAAGTATTGCCTCAACCTCTTCGTCGTCCAAATCATGGCACAACATAATTTTTCGATAGACGAATATCTCATTTCACAATCAGTGAATTTCTTACTGAGATAATATATCGCATTTTCCTTCTTTCCAGTCGCATCATGTTGACCCAGCATACATCCCATGGAATTGTCGAACACCGTTAAATACAAAATCAAGGGTCTATTTGGGCTAGGTGGTGACAGCACTGGAGTATTGGATAGGTATTGCTTTATCTTTTCAAAAGCTTCCTGGCATTCTTCATTCCAAACACCTGGATTATGTTTCTTCAGAAGACGAAATATGGGGTCACATTTCTCAGTCAACTGTGAAATGAACCGAGCAATATAATTCAGTCGTCCTAAGAAACCTCGAACCTCTTTCTCAGTACATGGTGACGATAAATCTCGTATTGCCTTGACGTTATCTGTGTCAATCTCGATTCCTTTTTCACTAACTACGAAGCCCAACAACTTTCCTGACCTGGCTTCAAAAGTGCATTTTGTTGGATTGAGTTTGAGCTGAAACTTTCTTAGTCTTAAGAACAATTTTCTCAGGACCTGCACATGCTTCTCCTCTATTCTGGATTTGGCAATCATATCATCAACATAAACCTCAATCTCTTTGTGCATCATGTCGTGGAACAAGGCTACCGTGACTCTCTGATATGTTGCTCCCGCATTCTTTAATCTGAATGGCATTACTTTGTAGCAAAATGTTCCCTACAAAGTAATGAATGTAGTTCTTTCCCATATCTTCAGGGTGCCTCTTTATCTGATTGTATCTTGAGAAACCATCCATGAAGGGAAACAGTGAATATCCCGCTGTATTATCCACCCAAGTATCGATATGTGGCAATGGGAAATTGTCTTTTGGGCTAGCTTTGTTCAAATCTCTATAATCCACACACATTCGTACTTTTCCATCTTTTTTAGGTACTGGAACGATGTTGGCTACCCATTCAGAATATTTGACCTCCTGTAAGAACCCAGCATCAAACTACTTCTTGACTTCCTCTTTTATTTTAAGCACAATATCAGGCCTCATTCTTTTGAGCTTCTGTTGAATGGCTTGCAATCCTCCCTTATAGGTAGGCGATGCACTACAATGTCAGTGCTCAACCCGGGCATATCTTGGTATGACCATGCGAAGACATCCTTGAATTCTTGGAGTAATTCAATGAGGTCTCGTCTTGTCTTTGCAGAAATCTCAGTTCCAATTTTAACCTCTTTCCCTTCTTCCAAGCTCACAACTTCGATGGCTTCCTTATGAGGTAGAATTTGTTTTACTTCCTATTCTACCATTCTCAACAAGTCCAAAGATAGACCACCACCTGCGTCACCTTCAAAGTCTTGTGATCCCTCTAAATACATGTTTCGTTCAAGACGAAGCTCTGAGTTTGTAGCAGCATCATTCACGTCATTGATATACAGGGACCTAATATGGTTACAAAAGAATGTATGAATTTATGTACAATTATTTGTGCAATATGATTATAAATGAAAGAATAATTTATTGTATTTACTCGTATGGGAAGAATAAAAGAATATTTGCTCGAAAGAATTGCAAAGATGTATTTTATTAAAATAAATATATTTGAACATAAGCCTTTTTCACAAAAGAGTTCTTATTATCTCTAGGCTAAAACAATAGGTTTGTTCTGAATATTACTCTGAGACAGTTCTAAAGACTTCAGCTATTTCTTCCGCAGTCCAATTGTCTAGAACACTCCCAATTTCATAAGGACAAATGTCTAACAAGCTCCTTTCTTCATTTGCATCCTCATTTATGGCATTGATGTGCATGTTTTCCAACGTCTTTTCGATGCTTTCCTCAATTGATATCATTCTCTCGGAATGAATGATCCCTCCAGATACAAATGTTTTGGATATATGGGGAATTATCATTGGCTTCCATTTGATTTCCTCCCCACTTAGGCGCGCCCTTTTTCTTTCTCGCATTCTTTCCAACTCTTTCTTTCTCTATACTCTGTCTGGCTTGTACCCTAAGCCAAAACTATCTTGTTTCTTTTTTAGCACTGGAATCTCAATTATTCCTTGAAGATACCTCCCTAATCCTCTTCTGGGTAAAGCTCCCTTTTCCTACCAACAGTCGCAAACCCATCTCTGTAGTTTTGGATATTTTAGGCGCCAAAATTTTTCTCCCTTCAGGAATAAACGTTGCATTTACAAATTCCAGAGATCGAAAAGAACATTCCACTGACTCGCCATTGGTCTCAACATATGGTGCCTTATTAGATACAGCTGCTATAATATCATCTTCGGCATTTATTGTCACCAGCCGACCTTCTAGCACTAACTTCAACTTCTGATGTAATGATGAAGGTACGACCCCTGTCGAATGTATCCATGGTATCCCTAATAAGAATTTATAGGAGGGTTTGATATCCATCACAAGAAAATCCACCTCGTAAACCGTTGGGCCAATCAGTAGGGGTATCTCAATTCTTCCCATAACCCTCCTTTCTACCGTAAAATTCCTCACTATATTTAGGCATGTCTTCATGTGCTAGTTATCTATGGGAAGCCTGTTAAGTGTGGATAATGGCAACACATTCAAAGCTAATTCATTGTCAATCAATAATCTTGGCAAAGTATACCCCTTGCATCGTGTAGTGATATGCAAAGCCTTAGTAGATCCCATACCCCCCAGGTGGTATCTCATCATCGTTGAAGAATATGAAGTTATTAGCACTGATATTATTGACCAACCGATCCAATTTGTTGACATAAATACCATTGGCTACATAGGTTTCGTTCAACACCTTCATCAAGCACTTCGATGTACTTCTGAATTCAAGAGTAAGGCCAGTACAAATATGCGAGCCGGTTGTTTATGCAACTACTCAACGACATTATACTCACTATGCTTCAAAAATTTGAGGAATTCCACAACTTCTTCCTCTTTCACTGGCTTATTGGTAGATAACTCAGGCTCAGCTATTTTCCCACTCTTTTGTTCTGCTGTTATGACCCTTTCTTTTACAGGCTCTAGATGGCCACTCATACCCTGATCCTCTGTAACCTCCTTTCTAGGGACAGTTGTATTGCACTCGTAGTTCCACGGAACCTTCCTACTATCTTGGTAAGAAAAGGTTGCAGGTTTCTTTATTATGATCCTTGGCATTATTGGCGTTCTTACTTCATCATTCTTTGGTCGCGAGATGATGATCACAGGCTGAGTTACTCTAGGAACCTGCGTAGATTCAGATGTGCAGATACTCCATTCTTCCTTAACTTCCTCGTAAAACTCCATTTCCTTGTTATCCATCATGCCTTGAACTAAGGCTCTAAACTCTATACACTCCTGAATCTCGTGTCCCTCATTGTGATAGAACTCACAATAATTTTTCGCCTTTTCAAAGCCTCTCTCCGAATCCAAAACAAAGAGCCCCTTTTCTACCATCTTCTTCTAGACCCATCTTAAAGGAACTTTCACTTCTGCAATATCTTCTTTAATTCTTCTACCCATGTTCCTAACTATCATGTTTACTTCATTTTCATTTTGATTACGTAATGGATTCTCTGTAATGGGCGAATCATCCAATTTAACAAGGCCCATGCTTATGAGTCTTTCAACTAGCTTTTTGAACGCCATACAATACTCTATGGAATGCCCCATAATTTTCGTGTGATAATCGCATTGTGCGTTTGCATCGTACCAATTGGGGTATGGAGGCTGTAGAGGTTTCAAGTAGTAAGGGGAACCACATGTGCATCGAACAAATTCTGATACAGCTCTCTATACGACATTAGAATTGGCGTAAATTTAAGCTTCTCCGTGTTTTTTCTTGTGTCAGATCCCTGTTTTGATGATCCCTGTTGGTTAACAGCCACTTTCCTTGGCTGATTTACCGTAATCGTCTTTGAATAACCTTTGCTATATGAGCTTGTGTTGTTGACCTTATTTTCTTTCTTCTTCGAGGCCGACCTTTTGTTACTTTCTCCAGCATCAATCTTTCTGCTTCTGATAGCATTTTCTATCATTTCACCATTCATAACTATGTTAGAAAAGCTTTTTGTGGTGCTTTCCAACATATGGGTGATGAATGGAGCCTTCAATGTGTTAACGAAAAGCAATGTCATTTCTCTTTCTAGAAGAGATGGCTGGAGTTGGACAGCAACCTCCCTCCACCTCTGTGCGTATTGCCTAAAACTTTCACCGGGTTTTTTTCCATGTTCTGCAGAGTGATTATATTAGGTACCATATCGATTACATGATTGTACTGTTTTATGAATGCCTGTGCTAAATCTCTCCATGAATTAATCTTGGTACGACTCAATTGATTGTACCACTTGGATGTTGCTCCTGTGAGGCTATCCTGGAAGTAATGTATCAACAATGGGTCGTTATTAACATACCCAGTCATTCGTCTGCAAAACATAGTAATATGAGCTTCGGGGCTACTAGTTCCATTATACTTCTTAAACTCTGGCATTTTAAACTTGTAAGGGAGGACTAAATCTGGAACCAAGTTCAATTCTCTAGCATCAATCCCATAGTAGCTCTCAACACATTCCATCGCTCTAAATTTTCTTCCAACCATTTTTACTTTTCCTCTAGCTGTTTTGGCAATTCATCGTTCATTTTCTCTTTCCCAGCTGTTTCATCAAAGTTAGGGACAACAGGATTGACAAGGTTATCTCCGGGATTAGAGCCTGATCCAGCTTGAAAATTCATTGGCGTTGTAGCACCGGCCTGAAAATGTTGAGGCTTGATGGTGACAGAAGATTTGCGCGGATATACCTCCACTTGGGTCTGCACATGCTGAGGGGTAAAGCCTGGGGGATAAATGGGTCCCTCACTGTCTCCCTATTCCATATTGAGCACAGAACCCTTTCCTTTATCAGTTCTTCCGGTCAACAACTGAGTTAATTGAGCCATCATACTTCCTTGAGATTCCATCATTTTGTCCATCATTTTTTGCTGAATTTTCTCAAGCTGTTCATTCATTTGTTGTTGAAGCTGATCCTGCATCTCCTTTTGGAACTGTTCTAGCCTTTCCATCATTTGATCCATGTCTTTAGTTTTTGATCAAGTACCGTAGCGGTGTGTGGTGGGTTGGTTGGTTTCCAGGTTAATTGAGGAATGATTTATACCAATTAGAATCTTTTAATATTTTTCAATGCATATGAAACAAATGCAATGCATGAAATAAATGCAAAAAGGCGTCAATTTTGATTCAATTCCATTTAAGAAAACTTTACTAGAAAGCAAATTTCTTTACATAAAGTGAATTACTAATAAAGCTTTACCCTTTTACTCAGCATTCTAATCTTCCTAAGTAACACAACTAACTCTTGCCCTCGATCTGATTCTAATTCATACTTCACACTCAGCATGTTGGCCTGTACTGCCAAAGTTTGTACGTGATCAGCTACTTCTCGAATCTGGACCACAGCTTCCTCCATAATATGATCTCTGCTCCTAACTTGATTATGAAAGTAGTGGAGCTGTTCATCATTACGACTTTCATTTACTTCCAAGTGCTTGATCCAGATCTCACAATTTTGCAACGCCGTTTCTAGCTCTTCTATTCTTTCCTTCATTTCCTCAATCTTGCCTAAGCTTGCTCTCAACTCTATTGCAGAATTCCGATTTTGATACTGACGAAGAGATCTTTCCAACTCAGTCACCCTGTCTTTTAATTCACCTTTTTCTCTTTGTCTATCTAACAAACTCTTTTCTAAAGCCTTGTTTCGCATCTGCGTCTTTTGGAATTTTCGTTCCCATCTATCAGCTTTGTCCTTTTCTTTTCGAATTTCTGTACGCCACTGTTCTGAAGTTTTTCCTATCCCGGCAGTCCTCATTGACCGACGTAACTTTTTATAATTTGTCTTCAAGCTATCCAACTCTTCCTCAGCTTTATTTTTCCCTTTCCTTAATTTCTCAATTTCAAGCTTTTGAACGTCTATATCTAATCTTAAGTTCCTCTTCTCTTCCTCAATTTATTCTATCTTCTTTTCTAACTCTGTATTTCTTCTTTCAAAATCTTGTCTTATGATTTCCAACTCAGAAGAGATGACCTGCAAATATTCCTCTATTGACTGGCTGTTTTCCTGACTTATCTTGGGTATATTGTCGTTAATTCTCTTAACCCACCATTCATTATACTCTGGAGTTGCCATCGGATCCACAGCTAACCTCTTCATTTGGCGAGTCTGTTTCCACGCACTAGCTATATCTTGAATCTTCTTTCTATAACCATCATCTCTGTAAGAAAATCTACAATTAGCTATCCCTTGGGTCGCAAGTATAAATTGCCTTGACCTATACTGCCTTAGCACAAAGAATGGGGCATATCCAACAGCTCCCCAAATTCTAAGCAGTGGAACCCAATCAAAATTACCACATCTATATAGGATCTCATCTGGAAGCAACCAAGGAGCTCTCCACTCGATGTCATCTTCTTGAAGATTCTGAAGAATTCCCATCCACTTTTCCTCCGAAATGTCATCTCTCCTGGGCGTAGCTACTATCTCCTTTAATGGTGAATAATTTTCAGAGAAAACCCGATACGAAACCTTATCCACCTTCCAAAAGTGACTGTGAAACCATGTGAGTAGAAGCTGTGCACATCCAATGAATCTCCCCTCTCCCGCTTTTCAGCATGCACTCAATGACCTGAAAGTTTCTGCCAAAATTGTCGGAATTGGTGTAACCTTCTTATCAAGCCGGTCGACTAAATCAGTGACTGCTTCATCAACATGCCCCAAAGCATTGGGGAAGACAACCAAGCCATATATACTTAAAGCAAAGACATCTAACCTCTTCCTCACGTTTGGGTGCATTAGAATTGCATCTTTCAAACTCCTCCAAGGAACGCACTTACTATCCCTCTTTTGCTTAATCCGTGCAGCAACCCACTGCTCACTCATCCCTGTTATACTCATCAGCTTCTTCGAAAAGGTTGGAACATTTATCACTCTCGAGTAGACCTTATCCACTTGAAACTTTGAACATCGGAGTAAAGCCACATATTCTTCTATCGTAGGCACCAAATCGACCTTCCCAAATGTGAAGCAGCTGTAAGCAGGATTCCAAAACTGGGCGAGGGCTCGAAACAAATGCTTGTCTACCTTCACATCAAGAAAATAAGGCAAATCCCCATAATTATTATAAAATAATTGTCTAACCTCGTCATTCCACTGATCCCAGATTTCCTTCAACTCTCGCAAATTGTTTTGAGTTACACTGATGTGAGTAAAATCCCATAATTTTGATACATGTTCGTCAACCAAACTATCACCTTTCTCTTGCTGTGTCGTTTCAGACCAAGTTCGGACAGCCGCATTATCCTCTACTTTATCAAGAAACCCTTTTTCCATGATAAGCTTTCTATCTAGCAACTGAATATGAACCGACGCCTTTTATAATGAAATGAAATGCCATGTCATGCAATCAAAATAAAACACAAAAAATTCAGTATCAAAAAACATAAAATATAATCAAGAAATAGTAAAACACCTAATCGGATATCTACTAGGGTTTAGTATAGTTCTACCTAAGGTGGATTCTTAAGGTTTACTATATGAAGTTCGGCTTCTAGGGCAAAGGTACCTAAACCAGCAGATTCCTCGATCTTCACCCATTATAGGCTCATATAGATCAAGTTGGGTTCAAGGGAATACATTTTCCCTATGACTATACGGAGATGAAAATCTCACGAAGGCATACGTACCGATGTACTCCGAAAGCGATTCACTATCCTATACGGAGGTGAAAACCTCACGAAGAAATAGTTTCTCACTCCCACTTAAAAGGGTAAAATCAGTCGACTCATGTAATGTATAATGTAAAGAACAATTAAGCAAGAAAATAATGAATGCAAAAGGATCGCATGAATTTTTTTTAAAAATATATATTTTCTCGACCATAAGACAAAAATTAATCAACTTTGTGGCTCAACTCTCTTATTTTTTTAAAAAGTCCCCAGCGGAGTTGCCAAGCTGTCGAAACCATTTTCATTTTAAAAAAACAAAAATCAGTTGTCGATGAAAATTGGAGTCACCACCAATCTTTTATTGAGGTGTGATTGGATTACCTAAAAATGGCTTTGGTCTACGAGTTTTAGAAAAAAACGGATCCGGAAGTCAGTTACGTTTGATGAAGGATTAGCACCCTCGTAACACCCAAAAATTGGTACCAAATTGATTAATTAATGTCTTAATGTCGAGAGTTGAAAAATACGATCCTTAATTAAATTAAGCTATTAAGACTTCCTCATTTCAAAACAGAAAACATCACACCCAATGCGTTAGGGCACGATATTTTATTTCTTCAAGATGAGTTTGTCCAAAAGGTTTGTGTGATAAAATTTAAAAGAAATATTCAATTGTTTATGATTTTTGACGAAACCACAACCCATTACGTTAGGGAACAATTTCTTAACATCCCAAACATTGAATATTTCCTTCATTAATATATAAATATTTTTTTAAAAAATCTTTGTCTCGAGAAATTAATACGTCACATCCAATACGTTAGGACACAATATATTAAATTCCCAACAACAAGCTTTTTCATTTTATTTTTGATCAAAGGGAAATTCTCGATTGTTAGATTTAACGAAGAAAATTGGAACCCAATACCTTAGGGCTTCATTTTCTTGAAAATCCTAAATACGAATATTATCCCTATTTTGAAAAGTTCTATTTTTAAATTCGAGTAAAAAAGATGACGGAACGTTATATTGTATATATAAATGCCACAATAAATAAATACAACAATAATAAATATAACAATGGCATAGAAATAATGTAAACAAATAAATAAATGAAACTAATATACATAAAAAAAAACAATGACATGCAAAGTATCAAATAAACGAGCAAGATAAAAATAATATAAATGAAAACACAAATTAATAAATAAATGAAAGAACTAAATAAAAAATAAAGAATAAAAGGTACATAATATATACGTTGAACTTAAAAAAAACATGCACATGGATTTACATATAAAATCTAGAATTATAAAATTTATATATAGCAAAATCTATAATGTATTTATGAAAATAAAGAAAAATACGTAATTATGCGTATATATAAAAAATAATAATAGAAATAAAAATAAGTAAGTATTTAATTATTTTAAAAACATAAATATATATGTATAAATATAAAAAATATAAATATATACATATATAGATAAAAAAATTACATATATATAAATTACATTATTAATTAATTAAAAAAATAAAGAAAATAAAAAAACTAAATTGAACTGTAGACAAAAATCTGGGGCAAATTCGCAAATAATTGAAGACTAGAGGACCTTATTGAACACGCTAAGAATGTAGAGGGGCTGGAAAGGAAATTGTCCCTTCTCCTCTAAAACGGCGCCGTTGCAAGTTGGTCCAAATTGAAATTAAAAATATATTGAAGGCGAATTTTAAAAATAAAATAAACTTAATTGTGAAAATATTAAAAGGCGGAGGGGCTAAAACGTAATTTACCCCTCCGTTCAAAAATATGCAGATCCTAGGCCGGGTCGGGTCGGAGTCGGGTCGGCCTTCCCAAAATGACATCGTTTTAGGTGTCTGGGGGCTCTCCAAAACGGTACCGTTTTGGTACCCTATATAAGCCCCTATTCTTCCAAAAAAATCATTTAAAAACATTAAAAAAAAATCCTTTCAAAAAAAAACTCTCAGCCCCTCTGTTAGTCCGGCTGGGGTTCAGTCAGGCCGATGACCGGCCACCGATCTTCGGTGCCGGCACCGCCATCTGCAGTGGCCGAAGAAGGGAAAATCTCTTATTTAGCCCTCTCGGCCCTTCCAAGCCCAGATATGGGCTCAAACTCCTCAAAAAAATGATAAAAATACGAAGAAATCCCGAAACCTTTCGATTTTTGGCCACCGATCCTCGAGGGTGGCTCCCTCAACTGTCCACGGCAGTTCGGACTCGAATAAAGGTAGCTTCTTTCCTTTTTTGTTTGTTTTATTTATATACGAATGAAAATAAAAATAACAGTAGATTAAAATAAAGCAAGATAAAAAAAACTGTAAATGTAAACCTTTGGATTGATTTTTGCTCTGTAGTCTTGAATGGAGAACTTGCAGAAAAAGAATTAAAACAAATGTCAATTATATTTGAGAAATACAATATTATGGTATCATAAGGTAGTACAAAAGTTTTTTTTTTGTTTTTTGTTTTTATAAGAAAAGAAGAGTAGTTTTTATCGCAACTATAGACGACACTACGAAAATAGTAAGGATTGGTTATTTAAGACACTAACAATAATTTGAGTTTACAATGTTATTTATAGGGTGTGAGTTGCGAAAAAGTTTGAAATAATGATTTAAGCATTTGAGTCTATAAGAAAATTAAAAAAAGTCAAATTTAACTTAATCCCATTAAACTCTCATTGAAGTTTTGAGATAAAACTTTAGTTTATTCATAAGCATGAGAGTACTTTAAATGTTTCAATGAAACAATTAAGAAGGCTTATTTACTTAAACTTCATTGATTGAATGTAAAGGAACTTATAAATACAACTATTTGTAAGTGAAATTTGAATACGAAAAATTTTTCTTGTATTTTTTTATCTATGTTTTACTTGTTACTATTGTTGTCTTTAGTTTTATATAATACATTAACAGCGTGTTTGGTTCGCCGTATTACCCAATCCATTACGCCTCGATTACGCGCGTATTACATTACGCCCCTAATCCGGCGTTTGGTTCGCTGTATTAGCCATTACGCGCGTATTACATTACGCCCCTAATCCCCAAATTCCCGTGTTTTACAATCCGTTCCCAAATCGTTGTATTAGCCATTACGCCCGGCCTCCCTCCCCATCTCTCTGTTTTACCCTCCCTCCCTACCCGACCCTCTCCTCTTCCGTCCTAATAATTTTCTCCTCCCATTTCCCACTGATTCCGTTGATTAATCTGTCGTCATCGTTTCTTCTCGTCTCGGCATCAAATTTCCCTTCCCCATTTCCTCCCAACACTATCTGCTCCGCACACCAAAACCCTCTCTTTTTCTCTTCAATATATTCACAAAATTGGAAATTCTAGCAGCAGCAGCAGCCAAAACAGTAACCAGCAGCAGCCCCTCTTTCTTCTCTTTCTTTCGATTTCACACTTCTCATAAATGGAACATTTCAATCAGAAAATGGAAAAGAGAAATCAGTTGCATGAGAAGGAAAATTACTAAGGTTGTTGGTTTGCATATTTAACTGGGTTAATCTTAGAAATCTTGAGGGAGAAAACTTGTGACATAATGCAGACTATTAGTTAGAACAGGAACTATGTTTGGTGATACCCTCTGAGAGTAGTAATTTTGGTAATAGAGAGGATGGTTAAGCAGTACAACTTTCGATTATGACTGCAGGAGGGTCTGACTGGACATTCATTAAACATTGGCTTAGGACTAATAACTATTTGTGTGCAAGAAGGTAGAAATATTTGTTAGTAAGACTTCTTAAAAATTGGATGTAGGGTTAATAGTATTAAGAAAACTGTATTAGTTGTATGTTTGGTGCTGCCCTGGTTTGTGAATGGTGATTTGCTCTTTAGGTGGGGATTTTGATGATTACCTGATTTTGGTTTATGCCTGTTTTTGCCAGCAGCATTTTGGCATCTATGTTGAAGCTAGTAGCCAAAAGAATGGAGGCTTTATGCTTGGTAGCAGTTTTGAGTAGTATTGAAAATTTTAGAAGGGGACAAAGATAAACACATACACACACATCGTGTAGGTGCAAAACTAAGAAGAAGAATGAAGTTCCTCTAGCAAGTATCTTAGCCAAATAAGTCCACAGAAGAATGAGCCATAGCTGTATAGCCTTATTTGGTACTTGGTCTTGCAACAAGGGCCTTCTTCTTAATCTTCCATGATAAAGATAGTTGTAGAGATATCTATCAATATCTTGAGGGTGGCAGTGAGTGTTATACAATTGATGACTATTTAGGTTGATCTGATGTATTTGAGAAGTATGTCGTAAATAAAAGTAATATGCTATGTTTACAACTGATGGGAAATTTTGAAGTTCAGTGATGTAATGAGGTCGGAAATTTCCATGTCAAGATAACCATGTAGCATTTCCAACTTTTTCTATAACGTATCAGCAACTAGGGCTGTTATTCTTTTATTTTAGTCATAACCTTGGTGTTTGTTATGGTCATTGTAATGTCATTGCAAAGGCCGATGCATAATTTGGCTCCTTTTAGAGTTTCTGATTGTACCGGATGCACATCTGCCTTTGGAACCTCGAGTCAAAATGAAATGTTATGATCTTTTCTTGCCCTAGATTATTGAAACCTGTTTGGATAACATGATTAACACCTACTTTTTAGATGCTTTAAGCTTGAACATGCTTTATTGTTCTTTCATAAAACCGCAAATTTGTTGCTCATGTCTCAGCAATAGATATGAAAAAATTTGGGACTTGTTTATGTGTAATTTCTTTTTCCTTTGAAAACTGTAAGTATAACTCTTAAAATTGCTTCTGTACCTCTATGTTTGAATCATTGAAATTGCATTTGCTAATTTTTGAACTCATTGATATTCTCTTCAGTGGCTCTCTAAAAACATTGGTAAGAAGGTGGATAAGTCAGCTCTCTCTAATGGATCTGCAATGACAGGTACACCGTTTCTTGTTCCAGGTTACTATTAATACTCATTGGGCTAATTTTGTTTTCATTTGTGCAGATAAGAGTACATCAGCACCATCAGGTGTTCCGACTGCTTCTCTTAAAATCCTTCGTCCAGATACATCTCAGATGGTGATTTATGATCCAAGGCAGCATCATGGTACAAGCTTTTGCTTGAGTAAAAATATATGCCTGTGATTTTTCAATGGTATTCTATTTTTTTAGCAACTTCATTGGGCCACGAATGGATGGAGTATCTCATTTTGTCATCTTGTTTAATTATGGTGTTGACTTGTTCATATACATTGGTCATTAGCAGTATTGAACTTGAAACTAAAGATATCCTTTGCGTAGACTTATGCAGTCATTTATGCATGAAATAGGCATATGATTCTGTAGAAAAATTAGACCTCATTGCCTCAATAATCGTGTGGTTGTTTCCAATAGTTTTTTAGTTTCCTTTGCTACTTTAGGTTGTTGTCTTTGTTTTAATTAAAGTCTTATCTATTTGCTTTGGTCATTAGCGAGATTGCAATAGAAGCTTTCAAGAAGTCCTTTTTAGAGAATTATGTGGTCATCTGTGTATGAATATTCAAGCACTGCTTTGATGTGATTAACAAATTTACTCTTCTGATTCTTTCTAGTGAACATCTGATGTAATTTGACTTGGAAATGAAATTAACCAAAACTATTGTTATTCATGTAAGTGATACGGGAAATGAGAGCAATTAAAATGCTCCGTAGGTTTTGTTTGTCTGATCGAGCTCTTCATTCTTAGGTGAGGTCATATGGCTGATTCTGGGATTTATCTTATTAGATGGTCTTTGATGCACACTGGTGAATACGAAGGATTATGAGATGTGCATGCGCCCGAGTAATTTATAAATCAAGCCTAAATCATTGATCTATAAATAGCAAAGCAGTTTTACTTAAAACTGTCATATATGTCCAGGAATATGCCTATTCATCTTTGTATAACTACCGTCGTGAATCTTGGAAATGGCAAACCAAATATGAGTATTAAGAGAAAAGAAATATAAAATGTATTAGAATGGTAAACGATAAAGAGAAAAGCTCAAGTTAGCCAAAGGGCCAGGCATTGAAAAGGAAAAGGAACCATAGAGATTCTCCAATTTTCAAAGTCAAGGGTGTTGGCTTAGAACGGGTCAAACATAAACATGTATCTCCTATGCTACTATTATGCGTTTAGAAGTGGTGACCCCTAACTAGCTTATAACTTTGTTGAAAACAGTATTGTATTAACTTCAAGAGAAATGATGCTGGGTGATCGTGTGGTGCAGTGTAGTTATATTTCCGTTTTCAATATATTAACTTCAATAGAAACGGTGCTGGTTGATCATGTGATGCGGTGCAGTTATACTCCTTGGTGTAACTTTTAAGGAATTATAGCTGTTAGGATTTTACGTTGTTTCTTTTTTCCATTCCCTTTTTTGTGTAATTTCCTCATCGAGATAGAAGAGGGAAGGTTTTGAGAGAGGCTGGGGTCGGATGTTTAAAATCTATATCTGATATGTACAACGAATTATTTTATTTTGCTGTTCTTTTGGGCTTGATAATGGCTTTAAAGGTCACCAGCTTTTAGCAGTTCTGCTCATTTACCTTCCGGCAATTGACATGACTTAGAGTGGCAAATGTTATGCTTTTACCTCTTATAACATTGAATTGTATGCTTGTTGAATCATATTGAAATGCTAGATACTTAACTGACTAAACTTGTTTGAATGTAGGAACTACAGTTCCATCAAACACCACTACTGCAATTCTTGCTGCTTCCAATTTGTCGAATCCCATGGCTACAGTTGTTGGTGCTGCTTCAAACCCATTAACCTATAATTTGTAGTTGAATTTGAATTATGATCCAAAATGCAACATATCAATGATGAAATACGGCGATGCATCTGCTTGAATTTCTCTGTCTAGTTGGCCTTTTAAGTCCCTTCTGATTTGGTATCCTTGGAAAATTATTTGTTTTGTACTCTTGGCATTTTAATATCATATTAGAATAACTAGTTTATAACTTTGGAGTAATGATTCATTGTAATTTTACCCATTTTTATATATTTCTTTAATTTTTTAATTCATCACAAGGTTCATGCCATAGGGGCAAAGCTAAAATCAAAAAATAAAAAAGAACCTCATTGAGGAAGAAAATTCAGAGAATAAGGTAAGAAAACCAAAAAATATAGCAACTGAGAGAATATACAGAGCTATGTTTCTCCGACTCTTCATTTTGCTTGAAGTATCCCTTTTTATACCCCTGTCAGAGTATTCATTTTTCTTAAAGTATTTGGTTTCAACACCCATGCCCGACGATGAAAGAACCTCTTTGAGAAAGTTATACAATAGATTTATTATATAAATTATTTTAAATTATATAAATTCATATAAGAAAATTTATTATCAATAATTTTATGAAATTATATCTTATTAAATTATATGTAATAATAATTATTTTAAATTATACAAATTCATATAAGATAATTTATTAGTTATAATTATTTTAAATTTTATTAAATCATATATTTTAATTAAAATATATTTAATATTAATCATTTCAAATTATCTTTTATAGTATCATATATTATGATTTGAGTAAATTCATATAAGAATATTAATTATTAAGAATTTTATTAAATTATATATTTTAATTATAATATATTTAATATATTTAATAATAATTATGTTTAAATATGATTAAATTATTTATTTTTGATAATAAATAATCTTATTAAAATTTAAATAACAATAACAATAATCATTTACCAAAACAAATTTATGCTAAGGGTATTCTGGTCATTTTAGTTTTCTCCATTATGCTATTACACCTCTATTACATTCAACCAAACACAGTTTTACTATTACGCCTCTATTCCATTACATTCAACCAAACAGTTGATTTGCTATTACACCTCTATTCCATTACACCTCTAATCCAATACACCTCTAATCCAATACACCTCTAATCCAATACAGCGAACCAAACGTGCCCTAAGACTTCTAAGCCACCATTAGGTTTTAAGTATTAAACGATAGAAAAAAAAAAGCTGACCAAATTTCTTGGCATCATTTCTCACTCCAATCTCTTATACTTTTTTTTTCTTTATCCTTAAATTGTTATGTTATATTTGATAATCTTGATAATTATGACTACTAGGATTATGTTTTTAAATGCCAAAGTTTTATAAGAATAATGTACATGTCTCTTTTAATTTCTCTTACCTACGATTATTCATGAAATTTTTATATACATCTTTTATTGTGAATTATACTAACTGAAAATCTATTTACTTAAGTAAGGCATAATTCTTTAAATGTGCATGCAACTAATATTATCAACTAATCATTTTATTAATGTTATACTGTTTATTGATGTTTTACATTCTAATTATCATTATGTATAATGTTAAATCTTTCAAAACTCGAATTTGTGGCTCTTGACATATCATGTAAAAATTATTTGTCATGGGTGTTAATTGCTAAAATTCACTTAAATGCTAAAGGTCTTGAGAATACAATTATCCAAGGTACTGAGGCATCTAACAAAATAAAGTTCAAGCTATGATTTTCCTCTACCATCATCATCATGAAGGATTGAAAACATAATATTTGACTCTAACAGATCTATTTGAATTGTGGAATAATTTAAAAGAAAGATATGACTATTAGAAAATAGTAATTTTATCAAAAGCTTCTTATAATTAGATGCACTTGAGGTTGCAAGGCTATAAAAGAGTAACTGAGTATAAATTCTGCAATATTTAAGATAAAATCAAACTCTATCTTACGTAAAGTTGCCAGTACGATTAACTTCTGGGTTTGCAATCACTGCTTATATAGTTGGTATTGGTCATAATTCACAAATATTATACTATAAAAGATCCATTTGAATTGTGGAATAGTTTAAAAGAAAGATATGACTATAAAAAATAGTAATTTTACCAAAAGCTTGTTATGATTGGATGCACTTGAGATTGCAAGATTATAAAATAGTGAGTATAATTCTGCAATGTTCAAGATAAGTTATCAAATAAAATTATGTGGAGAGAAAACAACTGATGAGAACTTATTGGAGAAAATTTTCTCAACTCTTCACGCATCTAATGTGCTCTTGTAGCAGCAATACTGTGAAAAGAATTTTAAGAAATACTCTGAATTAATTACATATCTTTTGGTGGCTAAGCAAAATAACAAGTTATTAATGAAAAATCATGAAAGTATGTGGATAAATCAATCTACTCATTCCCACAAATGAATGCAAAAATAAACAATAATTATAAAAAGGAAAGAAATTGTGGTCATGGTTAAGGTTGCGATTGTGGATGTGGCTATAGACGTGGTCGAGAACACTATAATTATCGTTATCAAGGTGCTAACAATTATTATGGCCACCAAAAGAAGAATAAAAGATTAAAGAAAGAGAAAGATGATGGTCCAAGCAATCCTTCGAAAGGCATTGAAAATTTGCGCCACTAATGTGGTATGAGTGGACATTGGTCACGTACCTATCTTACTGTAGAAGATTTCTTTAAGGCTAGAAATAAAAAAATAATTATAATATATAATAATATTTTATATTTATTTGATTATTTTATAATTCTTATTGTTTATGTTTGCTTGACTTTAGTATGTTTTGATATAATTTTTGTGCGTTTATAATATCTCTTATGATGTGTTTTGTTTTAATGAAGAATATGAATCTTTTGGTTGAAACTAAGATTAAGAATGAAGACACATTTCTTGCAAAAAGTGCCACAACGCATACAAAAAGATATAAAATATTTTTCACATTTAATTGCAAGTAATGAAAAGGTCAACACTATATCTAGTAGTGCAAAATTAATCAAAGGCTCTAGAAGGTTTACGATATTATTACCCCCAAAAGATAATGTTTATTAGAAATGATGCACTATTTTCATCAAAGTCTTTGAGACTAAAAATGAAAAAAATATTGAGTATTTGAAAATTATAACATTTATATCTAGAAAGAAATGTGTTTTGAGAAATTACCTGTCTTATCTTCAAGCTTGTAATATACAACTATTAGTACAATTGAAACACATGTTATAGTATTGAAACACATGTTGTAGTAAATTGAAAGTTTACAGATTCAAATACATTTACTATCTGGCATAATTAGTTAGGCCATCCCAGGTCGTCTACAATACGAAAAATAATTGATAGTTCACATGGTCAACGATTGAAAAACGAGAAGATTCTTCAATTTAAAGAATTCTCATGTGCTGCTTATTCTTAAGGAAAATTATTACGAAAGCATCACCATTTAAGATTGGGATAGAATCCCCTGCATTTTTGGAATGTATTCAAGGTGATATATGCGGACCCATTCATCCAACATGTCGACCATTTAGATATTTTGTGGTATTAATAGATGCATCTACAAGATGGTTACATGTGTGTTTATTGTCAACTCATAACCTTGTTGGAAAATTGGGTTTGGAAAATGCAGCGGAAAATAATTTTAGGGAAAAACCAGAGTTTTAAATTTTTTTTCCAAAACAAGAATTTGGTTGTGATATTTAAAGTAATAAACACTTAATCAAAATTGTACCTTTTTTTATTCGTTTAGGATGAACGCTTCGACCGAATAGTCTTCTTCGCTATATTTAAGTTCATGTCCGCCGAGTTTGGGCTCGCTTCGAATTAGAAAATTTTTCACAAAAATTACTAGTAGGGTACTTTTGCAATTTCTCTAAACTTTTAGGGTCAAGTTGTAAATAAAGAAATATCTCTAGAAATTTTCTGAAATAATTTCTTCAAAAAAATTTCTCTCAGTTTGTGTAAATAATGACTCAATGCTCTTTTTATATAGGGAGAGTTCAGAAAGTTTAACTATAATTAAACTTAATCACTTTAAAATAAATTAATATAATATTTATCAAGATAAATATTAGATTAGATTTAATATTAAATTTTATTAAATTAATAGAATATTTATCTACAAGATAAACATTAAATTAAATTTAATGTTAAGATAATCACTTTAATATTAAATTAATAAAATACTATTAAAATAATTATTAAAGTAAATTGACATAATGCCAAAATTATCCCCTAATGTTTAGTTGTTTGGTCACGTTTTCCCTTTATGTTTTTTTTGGACACCTAACGTTTTTTTTGGGTCAAATTGGTCTGTTTTTAACAGATATGTTGACATGGCCATTAGTTGACTAACGGTCAACACTAATAGCTGACATGGCAATTCAAATGTAATTAAATGATGACGTGCCACTATTTTGTCCTATATGCCACGTCAACAAATGATTTTAAAATTATTTTAAAATCATCATCATCATCATTATCATCACCACCATTTCTTCTTCTCCATTGCTCATCTCCATCGTTCATCATAATCACCGTCTCCATTGTGAAGCTCCCAGAATGCTTGTTCCCTAAATCTGATAGCTTTAAATCCTGTAACATCGGAGCATGTTTCCCAACAGAATCTTGCAACAAAAAAAGTTACAAGCCCCATTATCTTCAACTTCAATTTGGTTGTTTTTGTTTTTAAAAGGCTTATTCCATATTGTTTTGAAAAGGCTGTCCCATTATCTTCAACAAAAATAAAAGCTTAATACACATTGTTCTGCATCTGAATTCATTGAGTAAATAGCTCATTCCATATTATATAGACACCGAAAGATTAATTTTGATTATTGTTCTGCATCTGGTTGGTCTCAGCTAAATTTTGATTACAAACAAGTCCCTACAAAAAAACTCCAAAACACTAATTTTCTTTTCTTTCTTTTTTTGTTTAAAGATTACAAAGCACCGAAAGATTTACTAGTAGTTGAGAACCAAGCGGCGTCAATAACACAACGTTCCTACAAAATAAAGCAGAATCCAACAGTGTTCTTGTTAAGATCGCTGCCTAGGACGCAACATGTTTCCTCAACTTCGATTTGGCTGTTTTTGTTTTTAAAAGGCTCCATTATCTTCGTCGCCATTGAAGCTCACCTGCAAAAAAAGAAATAAAAACTAAAAAAAACTCAAACTTGTTGCAATCAAGCAAATGATTTTTTTTTATTTTTATTCAAATCCAGATGAGGAAATTTGTTTTATCTCTCCTTTTCCCACTCCCTTTCTTGGAATCTTTCTTGAACGACAACAACGAACATGTGAAGATGAAGCGAAGATTTCATATACATTTCAGAGCCGAAATTGGCTCACACTGTCTCTTTTATTCTTGATCAGAGTCTATTTAAATTCAAAGATAAGAAGTTTGAGAAATAAAAGAAAATATAGATCTTGATTGCATTAATGCAAAGAGATTTTATTTTTCCGCTTATTTCTCTCTTGCTAAATGCCTTTGATTGATTTGTTTTCCCTTTAAACAAATGAACGATGGAGAGAAACAATGGAGAAGAAAAAACAGTGATGATGATGATTTTAAATCATTTGCTGAGTGGCATATGAGACAAAATAGTGCCACATAACATTTAATTATATTTGAACCGCTATGTCAGCGGTTAGTGTTGACCGTTAGTCAACTAATGACCATGTCAACATCTCCATTAAAAATAGACTAATTTGACAAAAAAAACGTCAGGTGTTAAAGTGCTCCAAAAAACATAAATGACCAAAGTGACCAAACAACCAAACGTTAGGGGCTATTTTTGACATTATGTCAATTAAATTTAATATTAAATTTATTAAAATAATATTATTTTTGAAATAGTTAATCTGAAATCAAATTCTCTGGTAGAGAGTCCCAGTAGGAGAGTAATTCTTCCACTGCTCAATCATCGAAGAATCGCTACAGTCGCCAACACCTCGAGCTGGTTCGGTTTCTGTCGGTTTGGTCTGGGCCAATGATGGAGCGATCGGTCCGGTCTAGCATCAGTTGGACCATCGACCCGATTTCACATACTAGGTCTGGTTTGACAAGTTTTTGGGTCTTGGACTCGATTCTGGGCTTCCGGGCCTAATTTATGATATCAGGTCCAATTTTCAAGTTCAATTACCCATTGGGCCAATTGTTTGACTTGAAAATTAATTTCTAAAAATATCATATTAATTTTATTTAATTTGGTTAATTTAATTTTACTTGATCAAAATTAATTTTCTCCAAAATCACTTATATTTTCTAAATTAAATTTTCAAGAAATTTATTTAATCAAATTCTCTAGTTGACCAATTCTTACGACCTCCCAATTTAATTTCAAATCGAATAAATCGACTCAATTAAATTATTTCCAAAGTCATAGAATTTACTTCTAATTCAAGTGCAGTTCGATCGAGCTTTTGTTGAGCTAGCAGAAGGACCAATTGGACATATATAATTAGGCTCTAGTAATTTCAATTATGTCTAGAAGTATCGTTCCGATAATTTGCAATTACTTGATCATGGAGTTAGTCCACAAGAAGTACAATGATTGAAAACTCCTTATTGTATACTCTTCACGGAAACAATTTATCTAACTACTTTGTCTAATGACCTCGTCATGTGTGTGCTACCCTCATATAATATCATTGATTCCTTTAAGTTAAATCTGTTCACTCAATACAATCCTATTTTATCTTATTGTCACAATTGTGTCTTCTTAATGATTAATATAATCACAGCCAACAAGTGACTATGATAAATTACTCGTTCGAGAACAAGCAACCCGTGACCACTTTCCATATTTTTCAATCCACACAATGCCAATGAGAGGATATCGTTAACTCTTTAATTGAGCTATGAATTCCACTATTGCTAGTAAAACCTTACCGTAAACACGTCATGTACACAATATACCTGCTATCGACTCGATCATCTTTAGAGTATAATCCTCCACTTATATCAAAGCACATGAGTTACATACGCATGGTCAGTGACTAACTCGGGATTTAGGTAAATCAAACCATGAATGTCAAGAGTGAATTAATTCACAAACAGATTCAGAATTAATTCGTCTTAGGTCTAGTCCAATGTATCATTCAGCCAATGAATGCATCTATGTCTTTACCTGTGGAGTCAACTGCTCCGATAGCCAATACTAGTCATCTCTTCAATTGGAATTGTAGACGGCATAAGAATCATTCTCAATATTTGAATCAAATGATGACTTTGATTCTATTATGGGATTATGAACTCATTTAGATTATCTACTGAAGTAAGTTATCTTTTTCACAATGTAAACGTTCTTACAATATCACTTATCATCAATTTAATCTTAGACAACCAATGAGCTAATATTTGCTTGTCACAATTTCGCTATGCATTCAAAATATGAAAGACAAATATAAAAGACATAACATGAAATCTGAAATGTATTTATTCATCGTTCAAAAACATATAAAATAATTACATGTTTACTACAATATGAGAACATTTCCCAACAATCTCCCACTTGCCTTAGTGAAGTAAATGTGTCATGTTTCGCATTCCCATATCCTCGACGTGTTTGTTAAAACTCCTAATTATAAGAGTCTTAGTAAACAGATTCGCAAGGTTATCTTCAGAAGCTACTTTCACAACATCTATAATTCCTTCGGCTACTGCCTCTCATATCAAGTGATACTTCTCATCAATGTGTTTCATCCTCTTGTGACTTATCATTTCCTTGGTATTAGCTATTGTAGCACTGTTATCACAATACAGTGTTATAGCTTTTTCTATACCAAGAATGACTTTAAGATCAGTTAAGAACTTTTGAAGTCATATTGCTAATTTCAATGCCTTAGAAGCAGCCAGATACTCGGCCTCTAGAGTAGAGTTAGTAGTGCAAGTTTGTCTTACATTTCATCATACTATGACTCTACGGCCTAGTATGAATACATTTCTCGATGTCAATTTCCTCGAATCTTTACAGGTTTGGAAGTTTGAGTCTGTGTATCCTATAGGAGTAAGGTTCTCCTCATAATACACAAGCATATAATCCATGGTTCTTTTAAGATACCTTAATATATTCTTTATAGCTTACCAATGCTAAGTCTAGCATTCGTTTGATATCAACTAACCATTTCTATTGCGAAATAGATATCTGAACGTGTGCAAAGCATCGCATACATAAGACTTCCAATTTCCGAAGCATATGGAACCTTACTCATATGCTTTCTTTCTTCTACTATCTTAAAATAATCATATAAAGAAATATGAAAACCTAATGTGGTCGGCTGAGCGTCGGGCTTCGCATCAGTCATTGTAAAATGTTCTAGTGCCTTATCAATGTATGAAGCTTGTGATAGAGCTATCATTTTATTCTTTCAATTCCTAAGGATTCAAATTCCAAGAATATAACTAACTTCACCAAAGTCTTTTATGTTAAACTGTTGAGCTAACCACAGTTTAATCGATAACAATTCCCCTACACCATTTCCGATAAGTAGAATATCATCGACATACAAAATGAGGAAGACCACCTTTTTGTCCTTTATACACTTATAAACATAAGGTTCATAGCGTTATGCTCAAACTCAAAGTCTTGATTTCTTGATCAAATCTTTTATTCCATGAGCGAGGCGTCTACTTAAGTCCAAAAATGGATCTTAGCAGTTTGCAAACTTTCTCCTTATTTCTTTTGACAACATAGCCAGTAGGTTGAACCATATAAATGGTCACATCAAAATAGTCATTCAAGAATATTGTCTTGACATCCATTTTTAGATCTCGTAATCAAAAGTAGCGACAATGGATAAGAGGATGCAGATAGACTTAAGCATGACTACCGGAGAAAAAGTCTCATCGTAATCGATACCTTCTTTCTGTGTGTAGCCTTTCCGTACGAGTCTAGTTTTATGTGTTTCCACTTTCCTTTCAACATTTCTCTTCTTCTTGTAGATCCATTTACACCTTATGAGTTTAATCCCAACCGGTAAGTCTACAAGTTCACACACCATATTGGATTTTATAGAATCCATCTCGGAATTCATGCCCTGTTTTTAGAGCTTGGAATCAACATCCTGCATAACCTCCTCATAAGTGAGTGGATCATCATCCTCATGATTGGCTTTCGTGTTATAAATACTACCATCATAGTTAAAGAAGTCTGTTGTCTTAGAAACTCTCCCACTACGACGAATTCCCCTATGTTGTTTATCGTTTGTAGGTCTTTTTTACAAATTTCTCGAGAATTGAACTTGGTGATTGTTCTACAACTCTAAAAAGTTCATCGAGTACCACTTTACTTCGAGGCTTAAAGTTATTTATGTAGCTTTCCTCGAGGAAAGTAGCATGAGTGGAAACTTTGATCATATTATCTTTTGGATTGTAGAATAATCCACATTTTTTCTTTTCAGATATCCTACAAACATGCGCAATTATGTCCATGCATCCAACTTCTTTGCATCCTTATCCAGAACGTATGTTGGATAACCCCATATTCTAAAGTGATTTAGAATGGGTTTCTTTCCATGCCATATTTCATAAGGTATTTTACAAGCAGACTTAGTTGGCACATCATTCAGAATATAGCAAACCGTTTGGATAGCATTTCTTAAAATGAAGTAGGGAGTTGCGAATAGCTTAACATTGAACGAACCATGTCAAGTAAGGTTCTATTCCTTCTCTCAGCTACGCCATCCTGCTATGGAGTGTCCGGCGTAGTTAATTGGGATAAAATTTTTTATAGATAAACTTAATTGTTTTTCCACTTTCGCACGAAACTCTCGAAATTTATCAAAGTTTTATCTTTTACGGTGCATTAGATACACATATCTATATCGAGAATAGTCATAGATGAAAGTCACGTAATAATCGTAACTTGCTCGGGCACTGATGCTCATAGGACCACATACATCAGTGTGCACAAATTCTAAAGGTTGGTTGGCCCTTGTACCTTTTGCATTAAAAGACCTCTTAGTCATTTTACCTTCCAAGAAAAAATCACATTGTGGAAGATTAACTTCCTTAAGCATACTTAAAGGACCATCTTTCACGAGTCTAGTGATTCTTTCTTGGTTAATATGATCAAGTCTTAAGTGACATATGTACCTCTCATTAAAGTGAGAAGTTTTAAACTTATTTATTCACTATTTCAATTTGAAGTATCGAATAGTTATTTGGTTTGATAAAGTAGAGATTGTTTTCCATCCATCTATTACAAATTAAAGAATAATTTCTATGAATAACAATCCCTTTATTGAATGTCACAGTATAACCGTTATAAAATAAATATGCTACAAAAATTAAATTCCTTTTAAAATGAGGTACATAAAATACGTTCTTTAAAACAATCTTCCTAAAATTATCAAAATGTAAAATAACTTCTCCCATTGCTTCAGCTGAAACATAGCTCCCATCTCTGGTCCCTCAACGAAAGGCTCTTATCATGCAAACTTCTCGTTTCGCTGAATCCTTGTAAAGAAACACACACATGGTTAGTGGCTTTAGAATCAATAACCCAGTTGTCAATTGATTTTTCCACTAAGCAAGCTTCAACCACAAAGAGTTTCATACATTTGCCCTTTTTCGGCTGGGTAATCCAAATACTCATTGTAGTTTGATCTGAGATATCCTTTCCTGTTGCAGAAAAAACATTTGATATTTTTAGGATCTTTTGACTTCTTAGCCTTCTTCCTATCCACACCAGGTGAAACTGGAGACTTAGTCTGTTTTTTCTTTCCCTTAGCTTTCTACTTCCCTTTATAGGATGAGGGGCCCACAACTAAGTTTGCTTCAAGTTTCTCCTATATCGGCTTACCACCATTCAACATCAGCTCATAGGATTGTAATTCATTCATGAGTTGAGTCAAGGTAAGTGTCTTGTTTCCCAAGTTGTAAGCGGCTTTTAAAACCAACAAACTGCTTTGTTAATGATTTAAACCCTATTTCAAATTGAGTGTTCATGTCTAGTTTAACCCAATTGTCCTCCACTCCACAAAGAATCCCATAAGCTTAAGCATATGTTCTTTGATCGGAGTGTCGAGTTTCTGCTAAGAGTTCATTAAATTTGTAATAGCGGATTGTCGAGCTAATGTAACTTGACCTCCCAGTAAATCCTCCAAGCTTAAGCATATGGAAATTCTCATGTTGCTTTTGCAACACACACTCATGCTCGCTAACATATAACATCAAGCAATCAAGTCAAAACCTCTCCAATGATTTCTTGTTTTGGGCTGAGCTTCAAGAGGGCACATTTCATCAAGAACGAATTTGTGTTTCTTACAGCTGAGAACTATTAATAAGTTCTGTTTCTATTCTCGAAAGTTATCCTCATTCAATTAATTCTCAGTAAGAATGCTAATAAGAGGAGTATGAGACATATTTGAATTGAAAAAATAATGATTCACTAATTACTATATGTGTATTAAGTCAATATTTTATTCTAACAACATATCAAGAATGCAGTATGATGTATGCGTCTTGTATAAAAATCTTGAAAAAAATATTTTTCCGTTGCTACGATCATTCTCACACCCATCAACTATGTCACATTAGGGTCCCATGATTAACTAGCATGAACATGGATTATATCCAATTAGTTCATGAATCTTAGTTCTCAACACTTCACACAAATCAACGATCGTTTAACGTTTGGCCTCCATTTCTAGCTTAAATATCTTTTCTTGAGAAACTATTTAATAAGAGAAGATTTTGAATGTGTTACCATTGACTCAACACCCATCATGAACATGCTTTCATTTGTGAGTTATCTTGGGACAATGTTACTGAGAGTCATGCATGACTAGTTGCCCTTAAAAGGAAATATCATCTAGTGAGCCTACATGATAAAGTTCACCTTAGGGTGTGGTCATGGTAGGAACCAGCTTGAAACTTTATCATGCTATCAATTAGGGACCATTAATGGAGGTCGTAGGTCTTGTTCAAGGGCCTTCTCCCACTCAATATTTTAAAATAACATGCAAGGTTTTTTTATCTCATATTTCAAGAATGATCAGACAATAGTCCTAGTGACATTCTTACCTAATCTATATGACATGCTTTCAATATATGCATGGTATGCTATGAAAATTTTACAATATTCACATTCATTTATTCAAAAAAATCAATCAACCATAAAACAAACAATTTTGATTCTCCATAATTTTTCTTTTGAGGGAAAAATCGAAGAAGTGAATGTGAATCGTGCACCAGATAGGGTCCTAGGAAAGGGAGGTGAGTCAAATTTGATCGCTTTAAAACCAAGCCTTTCCTAGCCAGAGCTAATCCTAGACATCTATATTCTCATTACCACACTTCTCACAATAATCAAATAACCTAAAGTAGTAAATAGAACAATACAACATATGTATTTTCTCAGTATCACACTAACTATAGATCATCTCATATATATATCACAATTATAACATTACATAATATAAATATTATAAACAATTATAAAAAATATAAATAAGGAGATAAGTAATTAAAATAAAATTGTCAGCCAAGGTTTCCATTGTTCCAATTCTAGAAATAAATAAAAAATAAAATTATATAGTTTTTCGCCACAAGGCATTCCTTGGGTCTTCAACCACCATTGCAACATCTTCTCCTAGTCATGGACTCATTTTAGAAAAATTACATTTAATTCCTATGTCTGTTTCTAGCTTACAAGAATTCTATGAAATAAAAAATAATAATCCTAAATGGAGATGATAGTCCACGGTCTATTTCCTAAAAATCACAATCTTGGAAAAAAAATTATATAACAAATATATAATATCGCATCCATTCCCATATATAACTCAAAACATGCATAAGATTTAAAGAATGTCACTTTCTATGAATCAAATCATTCAAAAAGAAGAAAAATTTATTTTGATTATTTGTTTATAATTATAGATAGAGCACAACCTGACTCTGATATCAATTGATGAAAAATCGAGTTTGGAAAATGCAACGGAAAATAAATTTAGGGAAAAACCAGAGTTTAAAAAAAAATTCCAAAACAATAAATTGATTATGATATCTAAAGTAATAAACACTTAATCAAAGTTGTACATTTTCGATTCATCTAGAATGAACACTTCGATCGAATAGTCTTTTTCACTATCCTCAAGCTCACATTTGCCAAGTGTGGGCTCGCTTCGAATAAACAAAATTCACAAAAATTACCAATAGGGTAAATTCATAATTTCTCTAAAATTTTGGGTCAAGTTGTAAATTAGAAAAATATCTTTAGAAATTTTCTAAAATAATGTCTTTAGAAAATTTTCTCTCTACAACTTTCTCTTGAATTCAAGTATGTATAAATAATGACCCAAGACTCTCTTTATATAAGGAGAGTTTAGAGAGTTCAACTAGATTAAATTTAATCACTTTAATATTAAATTAATAAAATATTTATCAAGATAAAAATTTGATTAAATTTAATGTTAAATCTTATTAAATTAATAGAATATTTATCTACAATATAAATATTAAATTATATTAAATATTAAGATTATCACTTTAATAATAAATTAATAAAAAACTAATCATATAAATATTAAATTTAATTTAATATGAAATCTATTTGGAATATTTAATCTGAAATCAAATTCTTTGGTAGAGCCCTAGTAGGAGTTTAATTCTTCAATTGCTCAACCACTGAAGAACCATCACCACCTACCATATGTCGGCCACTAGAATGTCACCGTAGAAGCCACCAATACCTTGAGTTGGTTCGGTTTCTGCTAGTTTGGTCCAGGCTAGTGACAGCTCGATCGGTTCAATCTAGCCATCGATTGGACTGTCGAGCTGGTTTCACATACCAAGCTTGGTTTAACCAGTTTTTTGGTCTTGACCTCGATTTTGGGCTCCCGGGCCCAATTTACGATATTAAGTCCAATTTTCAAGTTCAATTACCCATTGGGCCAATTGTTTGAGTTGAAAATTAATTTTCAAAAATATCATATTAATTTTAATTAATTTGATTAATTTAATTTTACTTGATCAGAATTAATTTTCTTAAAAATCACTTAAATTTTCGAAATTAAATTTTTAAGAAAATTTTTAATCAAATTCTCTAGTTGAACAGTTCTTACGACCGTCCAATTTAATTACAAGTCGAATAAAGCAACTCAATGAAATTATTTTCAAAGCCGTATAATTTACTTCTAATTTAAATATAGTCTGATCAAGCTTTTGTTGAGCTAGCGGAGGGACCAACTAGACATATACAATTAGGCTCTAGTGATTGCAATTATGTCTAGAAGCATCATTCCAATAATTTGCAATTACTTAATCATGGAGTCAGTCCACAATAAGTATCGTGATTGAAAGCTCCTTATTGTATACTCTTTAAGAAAACAATTCATCCAATTGCTTTGTCCAATCGCCTCATCATGTGTGTGTTACCCTAATATGATATCCTCGATTCCTTTGAATTAAATCCGTTCACTCAATACAATTATATTTTATCTCATTGTCACCTTTGTGTCTTCTTAATGATAAATATAATCACTGTCAACAAATGACTGTGATGAATTACTCATTTGAGAACAAGCAACCCGTGGTCACATTCCATATTTATCAATCCATATAATGCCAATGAGAGGATAACGTTAACTCTTTAATTGAGCTATGAATTCCACTATTGCTAGTAAAGCCATGTTATACACACGTCATGTACCTAACATACCTGCTATCGGCTCGATCATCTTTAGAGCATAATCCTCCACTTATATCAAAGCACATGAGTAACATACGCATGGTAAGTGACTAACTCGGGATTTAGTCAAATCACACCATGAATGTCCCAAGTGAATTAATTCACAAACAAATTCAGAATCAATTTATCTTGGGTCTAGTCAAATGTATCATTCTACTAATGAATACATCTATGTCTCAACCCGTGGAGTCAACTGCTCCGATAGCCAATACTAGTCATCTCCTCAATTGGAATTGTAGATGACATAATAATCATTCTCAGTATCTGAATCAAATGCCCACTTTGATTCTTTTACTGGATTACGGACTCGTTTAGATTATCTACTAATGTAAGTTGTCTTTCTCGCAATGTAAACATTCTTACAATGCCACTTATCATTAGTTTGAACGTAGACAATCAATGAGCTAATATTTGTTTGTCACAATTTCGCTATGCATGCAAAATATAAAAGACAGAAATACAAAAGACATAACATGAAATTTGAAATTTATTTATTCATTGTTCAAATACATAAAAAATAATTACATGTTTACTACATTATGGGACCATTTCCCAACAAGGAGTTGGCTTTGACCTTAATAAATTCCGCCAAGGGAAAGGCTCGTCTGCTTCACTAGAGGAAGCATCTTGAGGAAGGGAACCGAAAGGAGCCACTAGATGGTATAAACGATTTACCTCTACTGGAATCTCAGCCAAGAGAGGATCAGTGACATGGACTTGGGAGTCTATAGATTGGGTGGACTCCACTAGCAGGGTAGGAGCAACAGGAAAGGCAGGTACTGGAGAATTGTTGGTTCTTGTTGGAATATGCCCTATTCTAAGCCTACGCAGTGCTAGTTGTGGGCAACCACTATCCTCAGTGTCTTGGTGCTTCCTTTGTAACAACCCATATGTAACAACCCATTTTTCAATGGTGTTAGAAATAGTGGTTTCGGGACCACAAATTCGACGAGTGGGTTCATATTATTAGTATTTAAATTATACGAGTCAATAATATTTTTTATGTTGAATTTTGATTTAAGGAATTTTAACCAATTGAATTAAAAGTTAGTATAAGTGGTTAAGTTCAAAAGTCAAGTGGTTATTGAAAACGAAGTATCAGGACCTCATTTCTGTAAATTAAAGTCATAAATATTTTTATTAAATATTTATAGAGTCGTATCATATGTGAATTAAATTTTGGTCAGGTAATTTTGATGGTTTACTCTTAAATTAAAGTAAAAAGATTAAATTGTAAAAGAGGTAAAAGTTACCTATTATAGATTTTAAAATACCAAAGGGATTAATTTGGCAATTAGATCATTACCAAAAGTCCAAGCAGAGGTGGATGGAAATCATTCCACTAACTTTTGGGATCTTTATTCATTAAGTCCTAATTAATTTAAGGTTAAATTGTAATTTAGTTTATTTAATTGGAATTTAATATAATTGAAGGACCAATTGTTTTGTTGAACCTTCTTTAAATGGAAACTTAATAAGAATGATGTGGAATTATCTAGATTGTGGTAAATTACATTTAGATCCTAATTAATTAAAAAGGACTAAATCGTAAAGGTTGAAAATAAGGGTTTTATTAGTTAAAAAGGGAAAATTAAAAGAGTAGAATGATAATTAAGCCATTAATGGCTATAGTGGACAGTTTTGGGCTTATATTTGGTAAGAATTGAATGAAATCATTAAAGGGCAAATTGGTAATTGGGTAATTAATGGTTTAAAGTAAAATTAAGTAAAAAAAATGGTATCATCTTTTACATTTTCTATCTTTGAAAATCAAATAGGCCATGGGAGAAGGGAGAAAGCTTTGATCAATTAGGCTTGCTAATTTAGTAAGTAAATCTCGTCCGCTTTTAGTAATTTTTATGTTTTTAAGCTCGTATTAGCTTAATCTAGCTAACCCGGGGACTTATTTTTAAAATTTTCAAATGTTTTGGACTATGAAATTGATGAATTTGAGTTATTCTTGAAGTTTTATGAAAGAATATTAAGTTTGGTTGCTAAATAGAACTATTTTATAAAGTAGTTTTTGTTGATTTTAATGTTTAAGGACTAAAATATGAAAAATAGTAAAAAGACAAGGACTTGATGTTAAATAATAGAAAATATGGGTTGTTGTGAAGTGTTATACTATTTTGTTGAGTTTGATTTTAGTTAAATTTGGTTAAATGGCAAGATTGGGTCTTAGGGACTAAATTGCATAAAAATAAAATATTTGGGGTAATTTTGTAAAAATGTAAAAAAGGTTTAATTTCATAAAATGAGTTAACTTTACTATTGGAATTAGTTCATTAAATGAAATTATTATTCTAGATCAAGTATGGGTTGAAAATCAAGGCATAAAGAAGTTACAAAATAGTCTTTGTACCTTATCGTGTTGCAGTTTAGTCAGGTAAGTTCGTAATATTTCTTTTATGTTACAATGATTCCATATATATTACATGTTTATTATAATTAGATCAAACATTAAACTTAATTATTAAATGATTTGAGAATAAATGATAAATGAATATGAACACATGATGTTTTTGAATAGTAGGCCTCAAGCCGGTGTAATCTATCAGGCTTTGTGCTGGTGTATTTATTGGGCTTTGTGTCTAGCAAGCTTTGTGCCGGTGTTGTCCATCAGACCTTGACCCAGTGATACAGACCGTAGTGATGGTTGAGATCCTGCATATGTTGTAGATTCTCTACAACTTGTGTGAGTAGCATCGTGAGTCAGTGATTATTTAGCAGGTACTATGTACTGTTGATACAGACCGTATCGATGGCTTGAGATTCTGCATCTGTTGTGGATTCTCTAAAGCTTGTGTGAGTAGCACCGTGAGCCGGTCAAAACTCTAAAATTAACTCAAATGAGTGATACCCTCTGATTACCTAAGATTAGATCTTATTAATACGATGATTGAGAATGTGATGTGAATTAATACACTGTGTAATATTCACCTATTGTTAGTTGTGTTTGACGAGAACTTTGTTATTTAATCTTATAATTTGATCTGTTATGTTAATTTGGTAAGATTTATCGTTTAATTTAGCGAACTTACTAAGCTTCAAGTAAGCTTACTCGTGCTTTGTCCTTTGTTTTGTAGATTACATTTTGTGATTGGAAGATCAGATCAACTCGGAGAATCACACTATCTCGAGGAATCTTTTGGTAGATTTTGTAAACATTTGACTTATATGGCATGTAGTAGGGAAAATGGTTATTATGCTATAATTCATGGTTATGTGTGATGTTTTGTACTTGATGAATGAATGGTAGTCTTTGTGGTATGATTATTAACCTTAAGTAAACTTGAGTAGGTGGTCAAGATGGTGTAACACCTTTAACCCGTATTTGTCACTAGAACAGGGTTACGGAGCATTACCGTAAAAATGTAACATAAAAACATACATTTCCAAATAATAATGTAAACATAGCATAATTCATTCATACACATGCATATCATCCCTTAATCGAGCCATCGAGGCCTTAGAATCACTTGAGACATGATTCGGGACTAAATCAAAAATATTTGAAACATTGAGGAAAAAGTTAGAAAATTCAAAACTACAGGGGTCACACGGTTGTGTGGCCAGGCAGTGTGACGCACACGATTGAGACACACGCCCGTGTCTTAGGCCGTGTAACATTCAAAATAGGGACACATGGTTGTGTCCCAACCCATGTAACTCTCTGACTTGGGTCACACGGCCAAGCCACATGCCTGTGTGCTAGGCCGTGTAACTTTCGAAATGGCCTCACACGCCTGTGTGCCAAGCCGTGTAACTTTCGAAATGGCCTCACATGCCTGTGTGCCAAGCCGTGTGCTAGGCTGTGTAATTGTCTGACTTGCAACCTTTGAACCCTATAGGGGACACATGGTCATGTCACATGGCCGTGTGTCACACACGGTTGAGACACATGCCCGTGTCTTAGGCTGTATGGGCAAGAAATTGGCCAAAATCAAGCCATTTCTTTCACCCATTCAAAACATGTACCTAAACACATTTGTACATATGACCAAGGCATCAAAATCTACCCAAAACATGCATAAAAATGACCAATTCACTATACCATTAATCCATACGATCAATATGCCAATAAGGCACCTGAATTTCAAACCATCAAACAAACCTAAACATATGCATATTTGGCTATACATCAACCATACACATCTAACTTATTTCCATACCAAAACTTACCACAATTGACCACATTGAAACTACACCATCACATACCAAATTGGTTATTCAAAACATGCATCAACCTAGCCATATTAACATCAACCATCAAGGCATCAAAATATCGTAAGTACATCACCCATAATAACATATACATGCCAAACATAATAACTACAACATTAAACACAAGTCCACCTATACATGCCATTATAACCTTGGCCTAAAACATCAAAATCTACCGATATAATCGTTAGATAGTGTGATAGGTCTCAGACGAACTTCCAAACTGAAAGAGCTTCCGATTATCTATAGATCATATGAAAGAAAACTATGTAAGCACATAATGCTTAGTACGTTTGTAAAACATAAAACATAACTTACCATTTCATTAATAAACAATAAGAATAAGCATTATAAAATCCAACCACAAGCTTGGCACAAGCATAAGCACCATACACAACACATGTTAGCATATTCAAATACAATTCACTTGAATCTAACATAAGGTAAGTCATTATACATAAACATAATTCATTTGAATTCATCAATTTCCTTAATATAGCATACTTCTAATGAAACTCACCATTTCAATCCTTTTCATAAATACATATCATGGATCATTTTGAAACCCTTACCATTCCTTTCTTTTTCATGCCCGTTGAACCGCTTAGAATGTCATCGGATACGTGAGATAGCTCACACGAAGTGTGCTAAACATATAACCATAACATTTCCTTTCCTTTACATCATTGCTCACACGAGTTGTGGGTCAGAATGTAAGCTACACAATGCTACTCACACGAGTTGTGGAGTATCCACAACAAATGCAGGACCTCAGCCATCTGTAGGACATTCAAGACCAACACCCGAAATATGAAACCCTAATGACATGTCATTTGTATCCTATGAATTCTTAAGGTTCAAACAGGGCTCGATAATCATCGTGACATTGTTGGATTTACATGATTCAGTTACATAGAAATCAACATATTAACATATAGATCAATATAACATTAAAACAATATTAAATCATACGAACTTACCTCGATAAACAAGGCATAAAAACGTAATCGATCAATCCGAAGCTTTCACTTTTCCCCGATCTAACTTCGTACAAGGTTTATCTTGATATAAATAGATAAATTCAATTCATTTAATTCCTCTATTATTCAATTTAGTCCCAAATTCATAGTTTTACAAAATTTCACTTTTACCCCTAATATTTTAACTTTTTTACAATTTAGTCCTTAAGCTCGTAAATTGACTTTTATGATAATTCATCCCTAACCCATGCTAGCCAAATTTATTATAAATCCATAAAAAATCATACAAATTATTATTTCACAATTTTACCATGAGCTTTTACTATTTTAACAAATAAGTCCCTAAATAACATTTTTATCAAAAATCCTTTTACAAAACTTGTTTATTTATCAACAAGGACTCATAATCTTTCATTAAACTTCAAAAACTATACAAACATGTTCATGGAAAATCCTTAAAGCTTTAATAGTTTTACAAATTAGTCCTTGAGCTAGCTAGATTAAGCTACAACAATCCCAAAAACATAGAAATCATTAAAGACGGGATAAAATTACGCTTACATGCTAAAACTCAAAGTTGCCAAATGGAAGAACCCTAGAATGGCTTTCTAACCTTAAAATTTCAGTGAAGAAGAAGATGAGTGAAAATAAAATTGGTTTTATTAGATTTTAACCTTAGTTACCTATTTACCAAAATAACCTTTAAAAAATTTAATAATTTCAATAAAACCAATCCATGAATGTTCACTAACTACATAATTGGTATAATTACCATCTAGGTCCACTCAATTAAATTTCATAGCCAATAGATACCTTTAGGTAGTAAAACTCTACTTTTGCACCTTTTACGATTTAGTCTTTTTCACTTAATTAAGCATGTAAACGTCAAAATCTCTTAACGAAATTTTTACACAACCCTACTAACATACCATAGACATTAAAATAAATATTTACTCGTCGGATTTGTGGTCCTAAAACTACTATTTTGATTTCACTAAAAACGACGGTTACAAATGGTAAGTGTCATATTAAGTTGGAATGATGTGTTTGGAATGTGTTAATTGGTGTATATTATGGCTTATAGATAGTTGCTTGATAATGAGCCGTATACACATTATAATGTGTTTGGTACATGATACTTTGGTTGGTTTTAGATGAATGGAAATGGTATGTTTTGGTTAATTTAAAGTGTGTTTATAGACTTGTGAATATGTGAAACGAGTTGGTATAGATACCTATACAATTGCATGAAGAATAGGCTTGGATTTGGTCACTTTTACACATACACGACCTGGGACAAGGGTTGTCACACGGTCGTGTGTCACGCACGAGCGTGTGCCTTGAGCTTGTTAGGTACAGGATTCACACGGGCTAGCACACGAGCTGAGACAAGGGCGTGTGAGCCAAGTCAGTGAGGTACACGGGTGAGCACAAGGTTGGACACACGGGCGTGTGAACCTTATATGTGAATTTTTTTAGCTTTTCTTGAAATGTTCTGATTTGTTCCAATTTGGTCCCTAATTGCTCAAAAACTATTTTTAAGGCAACATAGGCTCGATTTAAAACCCGTAAATGCATGATTTATTCTATTTTGAATTTCTTATGTATTTATTAAATTAATTTGAAAATTAATTTCAATTGGCTATAAAATGTTCTGTTTTATACAATAATACTCTGTAACCTTATTTCAGTGACAGAAATGGTTATGGGTGTTACACCATACTCGGTCCAATCACTAGACCCGAGTTACAGGATGTCACAATAGTAAGTAGAAACATTCGTATAAAAAATTACTCAATAATATTCAATAATAAAAAAATACAAGTTAGTTTCATGTTAAACATGCATTACAATCAAAACCGAGACTTAATTGGGCTTAAAAAAACCTTTGAACAAGTTCAAAACTAAATTAGGACCAATCTGAAATATTTACAAAATAACAGGTAAAATGCAAAACAGGGATTACCAACCACTCAATTAGAGCAAAAAAGAGATCAATTCATAAAAATTTACAATCATTTCCATGTTATTCAATCATATTGGGACCTAAATCGAACTTATGGAACATTTAAAACAAAGGAATGATTCTGGATTAAAATAAAACTTTTACAAAATATAGCCAAATAATGAAAATAGGGGTCACACGATTGTGTGGCCAAGCCATCTGACAAGATAGGGATCGTGTGGTGCACGGACATGGTCGTGTGATTGAGCTCAGACCATGTGAAAAGAGACACACGGTCGTGTCTCCAAACCATGTAACTAACTGATGTCATGTGGACCAAAAATTTCAAATTTTAAACAAAGGACACAACCGTGTTACCAACCGTATGGGACACACAGTCGAGTGGTAGACAGTGTCACAGGCCGTATGTACCTAAAACATCATTAAACTTAAGCAATGACATACACCTTTTCTTATAATTCAAGCTATACCATTTACATCTATTTATACCAACTCAAAACTCATTAAAACATGTCAAAACATGCTAATTAAACATTCAATCTAAGCTTAACCAATATGCCCTCAATGGCACCACATTATAATCATAAAATAACAACCATCCAAATCATTCAACTTATTCATTCTAGCATAAAAAATTAGCAATATTCATACCAAAACTTGTTATCACATAAACACCTAAAGTGCCATTCAACTTGACTTAAAGCAACACATTACCAAAATACTAAATATGAATTAGGCAATACATACATCAAATTTGCATATAAGTACATCTACAACCAAGTTACCAAAACATAATCAATGTTTACAAAGTAAACTTCCTATATACATGCCACAAGTAACCATCTTTCCAATTTCAAAAGTCTACCGAATCAAGAAACGGTAGGTATGAGCTTCTTGCTGATCCGATTAACATGTTTCGAACATCCAAAATCTACAGAAAATTAGAAACCTGAGTAAGTATATAAAATACTTAGTAAGCTCATACCATATAAACAAATAGATTACCTTAACCATTTAATAATTACATGAATCAATATTAAACAAATTCACCTATCATAGTATTCAAAATATCAACCACATGAGATTTAGTCCAAACAACATATATAATTTCAAATGGTAAAATACCAAGTTTAACTCAAAATTCATCATAAATCAATTTTCCAATTTATAACTTTGCATCACTTTTATCCTTTAAACTTGCATCATATATCCTTGTCATATTTATTCAAATCATGACATAGTTCAACAATTTCGGGTCAATAAATAACGAATATACAAATATTTAAAGTTCGTATTTCATCCACATTAACGAAACAATTTCACATTGTATATCTTTTGATTTTTCGATGGAACTTTGTAAAAGAACTCATTACATGAGTACGAGTAACATATGATGCTTGTCTGAGCTAATCGTATATAGAAATATATATGTGTTAGGTTACCCGTTCGGGCTAAACCATTGACAATACAGAAAAATAGTTTGACTAGGGCTATAAATACATGTAAGGTTACCAATCCAGGCTAAACCTTTAAAATGAAAATGGATTACCAATCCAGGGTAAATCTGTGCCACATGTATATTCGAGTCCGCAACAAATACTGGAGCTCAGTCTAGAACGAAAATCATTCAGAAATCTCATGTATGAAATTTTTACTCAGTCCATCGGAATTATTTCAGAATTCAATTTATTACCATATAGCCTGATTTCCATTTCAGTAGTTTATATATATAAATAATTAACAACATTTAATAACAAATTGTAACCACGAAAAGTAGTATGAACTTACCTTTCAAAGTAATTTAACTATCAAAGACTAATTAATAATTTTTCCTTTTTCTTATATGTTTCTGGTTGATGAGATTCTTGATCTAAAGTATAGTTTAATTCAATTAAATCAATTTAAACAAAAAAAATCAAATTTATGCATTTAAGCCCTTTTAATTAAATTTCACAAATTTACCCCTAAAATTTTACATTTTATTCAATTTAGTCCCTAAAACCGAAACTATTAAAAGGACTTCACATTTAAGCCTCAATACACATAACCAATTCTAATTCCATCCATAATCAGCTTTCAATCACTTGAAAAGTACAATATTTACATGCTAAATTTAACATATTTACATATTAGTCCTTAAATGCAAAACTAACCAAATTCACTTAACAAAATAGTCCTAAAACATATCCAAGCTTCAAAATATTCCATTTAATATCAAGAACATCCAAAAATCATCAATGGTAATTTTGACAAAATTTAACAGTTTTCAAAATGGAGATACGGGTTAGGTAGACCTAGTTGCAACGATCTCAAAAACATAAAAATTACGAGAAACAGGTGAAAATGGCTTACCATGCAAAATAAAGAAGATGATAGAAGCTTTTGAATTTTCATCCATGGTGTTTTGGATTTCTTAAGTTGAAGAAGAAATATCCAAATGTTTTTGTTATCATTCTTTTTACTTGTTATTATTATAAATACTAATAACATATAATTAATATATAAAATTAACCAAAATTCATTACTAACCGTCCATTATATGTACATTAAGGTATTACTGACTTATAAGTCCTTCCACTTATATTAATCAAGCCATTCAATCATTAAAATTCAATAGTCATTAAGTTTTACATCTTTTACGATTTAGTCATTTTCCTTAATTAACTATTCAAACGTTAAAATTTTTGGACCAAAATTTAATACACCTATATAACAACTTTGTAAATATTTAATAAAAATATTTACGAACTCAGTTTATGGAAACGTGGTCCCAATACCTCATTTTCCAAAACCTCTTGACTTTAAGGACAATCTATTTGCACTTAACTAATTATCCAATTCAATAAAAATTATTGTATAAAATTCAATTTAATATTTACATACTCACTCGTTGGAATTGTGGTCTCGAAACCACTATTTTTTATACCACTGAAAAATAGGTTGTCACATCCCTCCACCCTAGGTCTTTTTTGAGATTTTTTTAGTTGTTGTTTTCCTAGGTGGACCAGTAGTGGTGCCCTCATTAGCTAAAGCCTCATCTAGAATGGCCAAGACATGCATGTCATCTACTGGAGCAGGCATAATGGTATGAGAATTTGAAAAAAGACTCGGGACTTGTGAAGGGGACACTATGGTGTTCAAGCATCAAGGTTAGGAATGATGAAATAGAGGAATGGGTGGAGAAATGGGGAAAATTGAAATTTCGTTAAGATACCACCATACGATATTACTAAGTGCAAACTGTGATGTGTAAAGCTTTGGGGCTTGTGCGAAGGGGGGACACTTCGGTGTTTGAGTATCAAGGTGGATATGAGATGGTCAATACCAACGGATATTAGGTTCCATAAAGAGAGACATCATGACAGCGGTCAATAGACTCTATAAGGCAACACCACAACGGTAATAAGGTCCTACGGGACGACACCTCAAAAGAGGTCTAACGTGTAAGACCATAGCTCGACTATGACAACTAGTATAATCTACTGGGGCAGTAAACATTGGGTAGCCTACCGGGACAATAAACACGAGAGAGTCTGCCAGGATAGTAAACATGGGGTGAATGAGTGTAAGACCATAACTCAGCTATGGCAACCAATAGAGTCTACCGAGACATTAAACATAGGGTAGTCCATTGGACCATTAAACGCGGGGTAGACCGCTAGGACAATAATTTTATAAAATTACGATATGGAAAAAATACTAGTAGAATAATGCAAATGTGGAGCAAGTTTTGAGGAATCCACCGAACAAGGTAAAAGTAGTAGAAAGGGGAACAGTTTCCCAAAACAGTAACCATGGATGCTGGTAGGGCATAAGGGTGGTAACCTAGCACGAATCAAATATGGGAAACGATGTGTCAATAATGCCTTGTAAATAGGCAAGGGAAAAGGACTATTCCGAAGATCGCGATTAAGGATCCGCCAAAGAAGTACACAATAGGCTCTATTTATTAGAGGAAAATCTCGAAAGGTTTTTGGGAGACTCGCTCCCAATATAAGGCTCGTTGAAGCCAAGGTTATGCGAGGAAGATTGATTGTCAATACCCCATATAGACAGATCGGTAAAAGAGGGGTTAGAACCCTTTTGACATAAAGAGGTACTAGAAAGGATAAATCAAGTAACAAATATGTCTAACAAGATTATTCCTCTTAGAGGAGGGTCTATCGCAAGTATAATCGCTATGGAGTTAGTTTCGAAAGAAAACCCTCACATAAGAGAGACTATAAACTCAAATAGCCGTTGAGATAACCGATTGATGAAAGTTATCGACCATAATGGTTATTTGCAGACGAATGTGTTTCACTTTAAAAGAAAGGTATAACGAATAGGGCAGATTACAAAGGAGTAATCCAAACAAATTTGCAATTCGAGTGGTGGGCAGGATGAAGAAAGGTAAAGTAAGATTAAGTTAGCCAAAGTGGGGTGGGGATTACTAGTAGCCTTATCAAAGAAATGGCGATAAATACACCAAACTATGATGAGATAAGAGAATCAATAAAAAAAAGGAAAACAACATATTGGGAGCTCTATTGAGGATAAAGTGTATAATTGAACCCCGTCCTAAGGAGGATGGCAGGGGCACATCTCAATAAGCTTCGAGATTTGAAACTAAGCCATGGGGTAATGTGAAATGATGATTTATTCCCCAAAACATATATGTAAAGTGAAAATATGCCAAGATGAAAAAACCTCTAGAAACCACTAAAATCATGTCGTTAGGACATAAGCTCAACTAGGAACTTATGGTATTAGCGGTTGAACCGCCATGAAAGAAAGGTGAAAAGCGTATGAAAGTCTGCTAGTACAGAAAAGGCGTTAAAGCCTGAGTAAAAATAGATAATTAAAGTATTTTTATTTTCTTTTAAGATTTTACCCCAATAAAGAATGGGCGGGATATGTAATTTGGTAGTGAAGAAACTCATTAAGTTCATTGAACTTATCAAAGTGTTGGCCTGTATTTTACAGGAATCGCGGAATAAGGAACTCGATAAGGAACCAAGCCAGACTGTGTTGGATCAATGATCACCATCAGTAAAGTGTCATACACATAGGAGGGGGTACCTTTAGAGGCTCCGCCTCTGGGTCAATTACATTGTACTTGGGTAGTTCTCTTTCAAGCCTAAAAATTTTGAGATAGTAAATTTTTATTTAATTTAAGGTTTCTGTTGTAGAAACATTTATTGTTAAGAAATGCAACCAATCTTTAAAATTGTTAGGTAAAAAATTTGTGTTACACAATTCGATTCATTTGTGGCACCCTATACCTGGATTCGGAGATTGGGTCAAGTGAGGGTGTTACACAAAATCTGTCAATTTAACACCAATTTCTGCAAGAAATAACCAATGACAACTTTCAAAAACTTTAACATTTTTACAAATTGGTACATGGGCTAGCTAAACCAAGCTCTCATGACCTCCAAAACATAAAAATTACAAGAAAAAAGACTTTAAAATGCATACCAATTGAGGGACTAAATGTTGAAACCCCTAAAAGGTTTTTCTTCTTTGAATTTTCAGTCATGGATGAGTGGAGAAGATGAGCATTATCTTTCATTCCACTTAATTTTTCTTTTTATACTTAAGTTTAAACTTAATTTACTAAGTTTAATTAAGTTAGTCATATTTTAATTAGCTGATATCATCAGCCACTAACACATATCCCAAGATGGTTTAATTGCCATTTTGGACCTTTGGTTAATTGCAATTTAAATCCCTAAATCTTTGGCCAGTTAAAAACCTATAGCAATAAAGTTTTATAATTTAGTCCATATATCTTAATTAAGCAAATAATAGGCAACATTGAAGGACCAAACTTTAATATACTTCTGTACTAACTCCGTAGATATTCTAATTTAATATTTACAGACTCGGTTGATGGAAATGAAGTTCCAAAATTACTTTTTCTAGCACCATTGAAAATCAGGCTGTTACATTTATTACATATATATTACAATAGTTAGACATAAAATAAAGAATAATTAGTATAAATTTAAACTTAAAATTAGAAAGACAAGCAAAAAGTCTTGTAAATAAATAAGACCTCTTCATAATAACTAAATAAACAATTGAAATTAGTTTATTGCTAACTCATACTAAAACATGATGAATAAATAATATTCCCAAAATAAGCTATGTAATTATATAAAAAAAAGTCATGTGAGTAACTTAAAATTATCAATTGAAATTAGTTTATTTTTAATTCATATACTAAAACATGAGAATAAATTATTAACATTATAATTCAGTAATAGGAAAAAAATTTTTAAAAAAACTATAAAAAGAGATAATCAAACTATAATGAAACTTAAAATCATTAAAAATAATTAAAAATATATATAAAATCATAAAAGTTAAAAAAAATTATCTCATATTTACTTCATTTACCTCTGTAATTATTCACATGCCCAATATTAATATTTATCCTGAGTCTTATAGGTAGGGATGTTAATTATGCGGGGCAGTGCTCATCACCGCCAAGAATTATCATCCCCATCCCTACCCCGCAATCTATTACGGGTACAAAACCCAAAACCATCTCCGCCCCACCACCCATATGGGTCCCCAAACCCACCTAATCCCCGCTATACCTGTCTCGCAACCCACTTCATGCAATATATTTATAAGTATCAGTTAAATAAATATAAACCCAATTTTTTTATGAAAAATGTATGAAATACCTGTCCTCTGGACTCCCACCACACACGTGACATTATTCCAACGGTCACCATTTAAAAAGAAGAAGAAGAAGAAGAAGTCGCAAGCCTTTAATTGGAAAATAAAATATAACTTCAACACGAGTTTAAAAAATTCAGAAAATAAATTCCTTACATAATATCCAAATATAAACAATGTCTCGAATACATCATAAATGTCTTCAAATGCAACCCAAGTGCAAAAATTCCAAATAACAAACAATACATGTCACTCTCGTTGTTTCTATATCACAATCATCTTCTAATTCTTCTATCAATTGTGAGCATTGTATCTCTTTAACTTCACCTGAACCTGCATATGAGGAATTGTGTTGAGTACTCTCCTTTTTTTCTAAATTGGGTGAGAAACTGTGGAGTGCTCTCCTTTTTTTCTAAAAAAAATAGCAGTGAATGTGAGTTGAGTACTGTTATCAAAATTAAATTTTTATAAATGTTTATTTTTTACATATGCTTATTATATTATGCGGGGTAAGTGGGGATGGGGCGGGTACAAGGTCATACCCACGCCTACCCCACCACCCATGGCGGGTCTAATTTTTGTCTCCATCCCCACCCTACCACCCGTGGAACCTATACCGATCCTCGCCCAATTGGGTGCGAAGTGGGGCGGGACCCCTCGAACTCGCCCCACTGACGTCCCTACTTACAGGTATCAGTCTCCACCAAACGAGGCATCCCTTATTTGAACTATACACAGCTCTTTGTGTAGGCTAGGGGATAAAACCCTAATATGGGAAAAATACTTTCGATTGTTAACAATTCGGATCAACTGCCCAAAGGATGACACTTCAAAAATTTCTTCTAGAGGAACCGGTTCTCTATCAACAAATATTTTAGAGCGTTTCAAGCTATTCTTTTATTAGTTTAATATGTTTTTTTTAAATAATACTTAAAGTAATATAAATTTAAAATCAAAGCAAACAATTTTTTTTTATTTTGATAGATGAGGCACAAATGAAATGGTGCCAAAAAGGCTTTTCAAAACCAAATCAGTAGCGAATATAGGAGAAAGGATTGTTTCCAATAACGAAAAAAACAGAGAAAATCATCATCATCTTCATGCTCCTGCATTTTGGGAAGGACTGTTTTGGCTATGAAGACTGATAGCACAATACAAATCTTGAGTGGCAAATCCTATTGTATTCAACAGATTTGGTGCAACCACATTTGTAATTTCATTCACCAGGAGTCATCATTAAATACCAAAATAAATATTGTCTTCATTCCAAGTTGGTAAAAATAGTAAGTGTAATGGAAATCCAGTGCTTTGTTTTTGGAGTAGGAAAGAAGAAAGAAAGAAGAAGCAATATTATTATTTGAGTTGGTGTCACGAGTCAACACGTATTAATTTAGTTGGGAAAATCACAAAAATGTCATTTCGTAATTAAATTAAATTATATTATTTGAGGGTATTTTAGTCTTTTTCTAACTAAATCAATAAAAATAAAAATATGAATACAATGGGAGTTGAACCTATATCAATTGAATTGGTAAAACCTTAAATTTATTATTCAATCAAAGTTTCATTTTAATATATTTTATTTTAATATGCACTATTTATTATCTCCATCAATTGTATATATTAATAATTAATATTGTATTTGATTGAGTTGGTGTCACAAGTTAACTCGACACCGACTCAAGATTGATGGCAACACAATGATAAACAATATACATATTTTATATGTTATTATTAATTAGTTTCAAGTCATACGTTTCAATATTTATTGTATGTTTTTTTTAAAAACATATTTGTATATTATATTTGTGGTTTCCACACGCATACGCGTGTGATAAGATTTTTAGTATTAATAATGCTGTTACTTGAGTTGATGTCACAAGTCAACTTGATATTAACTTACAATTGATGACAACATGATAGATAATTGTAATGCATTTAGAATTGTTAATCTGTTGTATTTATGTGTTTAAATTTCGTTTTACTCACAATTTAAAATCTATTTTTTTTATTTTAATATCGTATATATTTGATGTGTTATTAATGATTAATTAGTTTCAAACCATACGTTTCATTATTTATTGTATGTTATTCTTAAACACACATATATTCTAAATATGTGGTTTCCACACACATACACGTGTGATAGGATTTCTAGTTTTTCAAACATTATGCCTTGTTTGGTTACTAATGTAACAAATTTATTTACTACGTATGTATTACAATAATTAGACAAATAATAAATAATAGTTAGTACAAATTTGAATCTACAACATAAAAGATGAGTAAAAACTCATGTAAAAAATAAGACTTCTTCAAAATAAGAAAAAAAATATATTCCTTCCCTTCCCCAAAACAAGTCTTGTGAGTGGTTAAAAGTTACTCATTGAAATTAACTTATTGTTAACTCATATACTAAAACATGGTAAATAAATAATAGTCTTACCAAACATAGCATAAATGAAATGAAAATAATAAATTTTAGTTAAGATATTATTTTTATTTAAATTTTATATAAAAAAATATACTAATCATATTTTATTAAATGAAAATAATTTTTAATAAATAGAATTACATTTATTAATTTTATTAAATATATCATCCAAACCTCACTAATTAATAATATTTTAAACATATAATAATTTTTTAATTTAAATATTTAAAAATTCAAATTAATATGATCTAGAGACATCCATGGACTAAGCTAAATTGGGCCGAGCCCAATTTCAAAATATTTTTCAAGCCCAAGCTCATTTTCAAGCCAACTCTACCCACCCAAAAACCCATTTTACTATTCAAAAATTAATAAAATTATTTAAAATATTTTTAGTTGCTATTTTATATATTTTATAATTAAATTTTTATTTAAAAGTATTTTTTATTATTTAAATTAAATTCGGGCAGAATTAAGTTAACCCGAAGTACAAAAATCCTTGTCTAAGCCTAGCCCAAGTCAAGTCTAATATAATCTAAATTTGGAATGTTGTTATAGATGTACAAAAACTGTCTATAACATTTAAAATTTTGGTAAACAAATAGGGTTGTTCTAAAAAAAGTTTGACTGTAGCAAAAATTTAACGACTATCATTTAAATCAAGACTAAATTTTCGAAATACAAAAACTAAAAATGATCAAATGAAAGTATAAACACTAAATCCACAATTTCAACATATAGATGCAAACAAGATGCTAGTGCGATTGAATAATTATCAAGTCGAACTCAAGCTCGAGGTTCAAATTTAAACATTATAATACTTAATTTGAATGACCTACGAAATTAATCTGAACTTAAGTACAAAAAATAATAAACAAACTTAATCAAATACTCGAACTTAAGTTCAATTATGTCTCGAACACAAAGATTGATGTTTGAGTCAGAGTATTGAATTTTGAATTTGAGTGTCTGACAAAAACTTTTATCCGAGTGGGGCAAGTTTTCATTTAATTTGATAAAAATTGATTATATTATACTCATCAGACCCAACAGATTGCTGAGCCCATCCATCAAACTTGTTGGATGTCACATAGCAATTCCTCTTGTGATCAATGATGCATTCACTATTTGCACTTACATTGCAAATCTCAGTAGTGTAATTGACGAGCTATGAGAGCCATGTTAACAAAAATTAGGTCCCTAACCCTAACCCTAACCTCAAACAACAAAACAGACAATGGCAAAAGCAGAAAAATGAGAGATACTAGAAGCTCCTTCATCTTTCATTGTCTATCTGCCTGCCATGTATTGTATATCCATATAAATTTTCTTCTTTCAACCACACATATGAACTCAATCAGGTACCTTTCTGCGGCAGTGTTTCGAATGCAGAAACAGTATTCTCAAACTTAATCCGAGGCAAAGGAGCACCACTTTGCTTTATAGCACAAGCCATTTTGTCCTCCAGAGGGCATCGTGCTTTCAGCATCGAAAATACATGATTGTTCAACCTCCTCGCTTTCTTCATTGCTTCTAACATGCTATCCCATCCCTTTTCAAATAGTAATGCCATTAAAGATTGACCAACCAAAAAGGCAGCAACAAGTTGTACATGAACAATCAATGAGCATGTGTGAAAATAAATTCAGGTCATTTTGGCTACACAAGCCTCATTGTATCACGTCACTCAAAACCACAACTGTAGTGATAATCCGTAGACTCATTTCTGAAATAGCTATTTAGCCTGGTCATAGAGCCCAGATCTCAACTCAAAATGAGTAGTAAGTACGGAGAAAATTGTGAATTTGGTTTTCGATATACATTAACAGACAAACCTTCGGTTAGAAGCAATCATGCAGAATAAGGAATTTTGGATCCTGTACCTGGCCAGAATGAGGACTTTTATGTGTTTGCATGATTGATGCAGCTTCAACTTCTGCAACATTTAGGATTTGGTATGAAAAATCAAACAGCTCGAAATGCAGCTGCTGGCCGAGCAAGTATATTATGGTACAGCCTCCCCAAGCAACTGAATCCCCCAGCATATCATGATTGTTAGGCTGTAATTGAACAGACTGTTCTAGATATCCCTGTGGTTCAAAAAGAAAAAAGGTGTTAGTAGAAGGCAGTAAAGTCAATACATTTTTAAGGGTGAACAAGGTGTAATTTTGCTACTCCAGCTCTTCATTTTCCTTAAAGTACTTGCATATGGTTATACATATTCCGATGTTGGATTAGTGATAAGATCCTGCAAATATATGAACTAACCAATCTAACATCTATATTTTTCGGATAAAAAAATATGCCCAAAAATTTAGAATTCAGAATAAAATTAACAGCGAGTCCTAAAGGCAAAATAGTATAAAAGCAATATCTTTTTACTTGGAAGATCAAATTACAGCTATTGGAATGATGTTTCGAAATTAAGTAATACCTAAAAAGTGCTTGGGTTGAATGATCTCTACATTTTCCAGAAAAATTCAGTAGAATCTTCAAGATAAAATTGTGACTAGTTCATGATAAGGTTAACATCAGATATTGTTTTTTCTAAATTATGGGATCATGGCAGTCTATTTTATGTTTTAGCAATAATGTAACTCAAATGGGAAACAAATAATTATCAAACAGACATACACACATTTATCATAGATCCCTCTTAAAAGTTTCAGACCTTGCGAGATTATGAATTCACATGTTGAGATCAATCATGAAAGATATGGATATATTCATGTTAAGGGTTACAGAAAGTTGTTCCTTACAATTTGGAGGCCACTATATATACGATAGAAATCCTTTGAGGTTGTGATGTCAATGAACCCAGTCTTCGGGGCAGCACTCCATTTACTGCAATATTTATCTAAGGCTGCACTAGTAAATGCAAGGGCATATTCTAACACACTTCCAGTATTTAAGTTAGCCTTGTACAGAAGATCTGCAGCACAAGGAAGATACAAGAACCTTTAGAACAAGAAGCTAAAAGAAGAGTTTCACAAACCTGGATATGGCATAAAATTCTACAGGCAACATAGAGATAAACGCTAAAACTTATTCAAGAGTGAAATATTATTAACACACTTACTGCATCTTGCTATATATAACTGTTTGACCACCTATTCCACCTCGAATGCATTCAACATGTTTCATTGAATAGTTAAGAGGTCTGGACTCTGGATTGGTTATTGTTAGGCATCCAACTCAGACCAATTTGCTTTAGGTGGAGGGGCCCAACTTTAATTATAACATCATAGGAACCCAGTACTTAACAGACGTGAGATAACACCACTTTACACTTTCCCCTACGTGTAGCTCACGGGACCTACACATGGACAACCTCACCAGGGATCTTCAACCCCAGATGGGGTTAGGCAATAGAACAACATAACAAAACCTATGCTTTGATACCATGTTAAGCATCACACCAAAAATCAATTGGCTTTAGGAGAGGCTCAACTTTAATATGAGACCATATGAAAACCCAACACTTTAACAGACAGAATAATCTCTCTTAAGAGTTACAAAAACAGTCTTCTTGATTTTCACTAAACTGTGTTAGAATTTCGCATGTTTTCCTATTTCAAAGAGACATGGGCACAAAATTGTTCCTAGATTCAATTAATTGATAAATTTCTTTTGTTTAGCAAATGTTAAGTGGCCTTAATGAATCATCGGAAATTTGGCCATAAACGAAAATCATAGGAATACTAAACTATAGGCACTACCTGCAGCTTCTGCCTGCTTTGACATTGTGTAAAAAGAGGTTGGATTTGGGCACCTAGGGTTTGACACAATTGCAGCTGTAGCAGATTTGAAGAGGTTGACAACAGGACTCTCTCCAGCATTTTGTGAAAGCATTTGCCCATCTGCACCAGGAAGCAAGCCCAACCAAGGTGCTGTTTGCATGAAATGTGTGGTATCCAGCTCTCTCTATAAAGGAAGCTTGCAACGGTTAGATGCCAAAAACAACATGAGTTCCGATCAAATCAGAAACTGATGCAATGAGTTATTGATTATAATTGCGCACGCAACACCATATAAGATTGAGCGTAATAAGATACAATATATCGATGTGTCCATCAGGTTTCTGATAGGACCAGAAGATAAGGTAAGGAAGAAGACTTCACCACCCCCATAAGTATACTCAAACATCATCTTATATATGCACACACACTAGTATAGTGATACTAAAACATCCTTGAACTGATTTACTAATCTTCTATCCATTCTAGAAAGGGCATGAACCAATCATATAACTGTCTTATACTTGAAATACCCAACAGGAACAAAGACTGAATTATCATGAAACCACAAGTATATTCACAACTAAGTTGCACGATAAGTTAAAACTCATTAGTATACTGTGGCCTTCTATTTAGATTAGGCTTTGGCACCTATCAGGCTATTACAAATTTATTCTAGGCTTGATCCATTACTTTTAATAGTTATACTTTCATGCGAAAGAGTTAGCTATATCTTCAAGGATTTCTATGTCATATTTATCCCCTGCAAGTAGTTGGGGTAACACTCAATAATGAAGAATTCTGGAACTAACCAAAACAATATCAAGGATCCCCATCCAATATAATACACTTCCAATCTCTTTTATTCCGCGAAGGACTTCTGCCTTGAGCTCTGATTTTGTTCCCCAGCTGAGTTGCTCTTTAACAAGCCTCATACATCCTACACAGAGAGAAATCTGTATATAAGTGAATTGACAACACGAGATACCACTTACACCCATCATTCCAACCACTAAAAAGAATTCAGAGATAATAAAGAGGCATATAAAAATTCAATACCATACACAAATCATGGCCAGATTTGAATCTTGAAATTTCTTTTTACAACCTATCTAGCCAAGAATAATTAGCAGAAAGAATACAGAGATAATAATGATGCATATAAAAATTCAATACCATACACAAGACATGACTAGATTTGAACCTAGAAATTTCTGTTTACAGCCTATGTAGTCCAAGAATAACTAGCAGTGCACAGTGATCGTCTGAACCTAGAATGAAATTAAACAACATTTTCTTAAAGAAAATTTATTTTTGACATGAAATGAGTTAAATTTATTTTTAACATGAATTGAGTTCTGTTCTGTTCCCTTAAAGAAAATTTACACACATATTTCCCATCAGTGGTATTCTGGCTTAGCACTGAAGTTCAGGGACAGGAATAAAGAAAAGTCCACCAAATCATTTCGTGAAACACAATAAAGGTCACCAAAATCGCTTTGTTTACTTGCTCTAAGTGATAAAAACTCCCATGATTGCTCATTAAAAATGCATATCTTGCGACACTTCTTCGAAAGTTTCTCTACTTGGCATCAATAACCATTTCAGAAAATCAACACATTAATAAGCAGCTTCAACTTCATAAAAATGTTCTTAAATATACCACGCATCTGTATTTTTGTAATTGAATGAAAATAAACAATTTAGCATTTAAACCAAAACACCACTCTCTGGCATCCATAACTTCACTGCAATCAGATGAAAAGTTATAATTATTATATCAATTGAGGCTTAGCATTTTGATACTGCATAAAAGTACCCTATGCTATTACATGAGGAACAATGATATAAAAAGGAGTATTCTTTCAATACCATTTGCATACAATCAATATATTCAGGAAGAAGTATGCTAGAAGGAAAAGATAAATAACACCAGCTTCTACCTGTCACACCCCCATCAAAAGGAAGAAGTCCAATAGATTTTGGCAGTGTTTCTTGCAAGCCTGTGATCATAGGCTCAAGTGTGGCAATCTGAAACATGCAGTGAATCAAATGTTAGACTTAACTTCCACTAAGCGTGCAACCTGTATTGATATATTTGAAGGCTCGAGATTATAACATGCAAGGATTGGAATAAATTATCATTAAAGACATCTTGACAGTCAATAATGCTTCAAATATGAAGTATAGAGATTCAGATAAAAGAAGGCATAAAGCAATTCAAGTATAATGCTGAACGTTAATAAGTTAAAAAATTTAAGCTCTGATCACTGCAAAAGTAGAACTTCAGCAAATAATGCATACATACCTTGTTTGATATATGATCCAGTAGTGCTCGGATAAGCCATGGCAAGGACCTTGATCCTAGAAGTTTAACAAGAGAAATCATGTGTGGAATCCCAAAAAAGCCACTATGCAAACGCGCAAAGCTTTGATGTGCAGAATTTAAATCCTGCAATTACCATAAAAGGGAAGACTGTAAATATAAGCCAAAATGTTTTAGCACTCTATTTGCTGCTATGCCAGCCCCAGCAAAGTGGAAACTAGTTCACCAAAGTTCAGTTTCTTTTGCAATGAACATTAAAAAGCTCACAAATGTAGAACCAAGCAAAACAGCAATCAATAATAGCTTCTTACTTGAGTACCACAGTAGAAGTTTGGCTTGGCATGTGGAACTGATGGCTTTTGAACAGGAACAAGAGGAACTTTTGAAGATCGAATGAATCGCTGAGTAGTATTGCAAAGGATAAAGTTTGGCAGGAAATCACTTTGCATCTCAGACCAAATCTAACAGAAAAAAGTGGAAACCAAGCATTCAGTGACCAGTAATCCAAAAACTATGAGCTAAAGTTACACCAAAAGCTGGAAATTTCTGTTGAACCTGAGAAGCTAGTCGACTAGAAAATGACACAAGAGAAATGTTCTCCTGCATCTCATTCAACATGAGACTGAAGGGGTCTATTGAAAGATCCTTTGAAAGCAATTCATGGGAATGCTTTAATATGTCTATCAGCTTTTCTAATTCCTGCAATAAGAGATCATATTTATCACTGGATTATGAAACACATAAAAAACCAAAAAGAAAAAAGGTAACTACTTACCACTATGGCGCATAGATCCTGAGACTCAAAACGATCAAAAAGAAACTCAAGATTTTCTCTGAAGACTTTGTTCATCCGTTCAGCAATCAGACTTCTTAAATCAATAGTCCTCCCAAGTAACTGTACATTGCAAAAGTTGGCAACAATTGAGAGTATTAGACTAAAAGACAAATTGCATAAGTATTTTTTAATAAAGAAAAAGACATGTGACATGAACTATAACCCCAAATAATAACACAGGGAACCAGAAAATTCTGATGCAATATGCTTAAGATATTGTAGAATGAATATCTTACAACATTGATCATAAAAGATGAGTTCCAGAAAGAAATGCCGAGAGTGCAAGAAAACAGGTATGGAAGTATGCTCCCCGAATTGATAGGAGTTCAAAGCATAGAAACCCAATCACTCTAGATGGTACTAATGGAACTAGTCAGGGAATGCTATCATAAACCAAAACTACATGACATAAAATGACAATATTATGTTGATAAAAAAAAAAAACTAGTAATCGAATCCAAAAGAAAAATGCATAAAATGCTAGTCAAAGACATCAAATATAGTGGTTTAACCACATAGACATCCAATTAAAAGATTTAAAATAGTACTTCATCCACAAAAGTGTAAGTTTACAATCTACAATATAAGCCATAAACTAATTAAGAAGAATATAGAGAGGAAATCAGGAAAATAATTAAAGACCTGAGAAATAAGTTTGCATTTGAATGAACACACATCATTTCTAGAAGCCACTGAGTTGTTCGGGAGACATCAAGATAAAGCCATACAAGCCACTGTACTTAGACAAGATATGAATTTTTTTATGGTAAGGTGAAAAGGTAATTACATAGTTACCTTCACTCTAGTCATCTTTAGAAGTGAAGTAAACCGCATAGGCTGGATAGAATACTTTTCTCCATTGTCCAAGGCAAAGAGGAATGAAGGATCAAGCAGTTCACTACAGAATGTGAGAAAAGGTCAAGTTGGCTTTAGTTTCAAAGTTCATTAGCACATACATATGTATCTCAGGCAAAAAAACATACCTAGCAGACCAGCTCTTGTAATATGTGAAAATAGCTTCACATAATTTTGTAACAAATATATCGAAACAATGGTCCACCTATGGAAACAGCAAAAGATCCCAAAGGACGGTTGAATTGGTCTTTTATTTATTTCAGATGGATAAAGTTGATATAAGAAGAAGGATGTAGACATCCATGTTCACAGGGAATAGGCAAGAAGTCATTTTACCTCAGCCTCAATTTCATCATAAAGAAAGCGCTGCTTCAGCACAACCAGTGCATGCTGTGCTGAATCATTATATATGTCAAATGGCATCAACACACTTTCAAGAAGACCAGCACTTTGGGACTCAAGCACATGATCCACCAGCATCCAGGGAAGGGAGCACTCTATTGGAAACTATAAATGGATAAGAAACAAGTTATCAATGAAAATCAAAGGGAACATTGAAATAAGAACCATAAGGGGAACTTCATTGAGGCTAAACTATATACATAAATAATCTGAAGCACTCTCAAGCCTAGAAAATATACTTGAGAAAATATTAATAGGCAAAAACAGGGTGCACATGAAAAGTGTGTGCTTAACATAGTAGAGATGGCAGTGGTAAATTGTAGATCACAATTCTTACAAAATTTGAAATTCCAATTAACAAATCTAGGAATATTCCAGACAACAAAAAGAAGGCACAGCAAAATGCTTTGTGCTTGCAGCAGCTGTAGAATAGAAAACTTGAAAATCAAACAATGTACTTAGTGATCAACGCATATTTCCAAGATGCTTTCGGCTTCTCCACAGCAGAAATCAAAATCATGTTTAACTGGTGAAAGTCTTATATTAATTATTTATTTATTCATCCTTCCACGCGGGGGGCTCTTAAGATGCCAAAAATAATCAGCAGAATAGCATTTTGACAAGTTAGGCTGGTCCTCTCTGCTGTAACAAGAGCTTCATGTGCTAAAACGAATTCAAAAAGAAATAGGACAGACCATGTAATAAGCATTTTATTATTATCTTTCTTACTTGAATGACACGAGAAGACTCCAGGTAAAATTCTCTAAACCACAAGAAACCAAGATCTGTCAGTGTTGCAATAGTTGCTGCAGAAAAAAAAAACATTACAATAAGATTAGAATAAACGAATTTATATACAACCATTTTCCATCTTGGTTAGAGTTATGGAACACAATGAGAGTAACATTAGAGTTTAGAAGAACCTATAAGAAATAGCAGCATCAACTCTATATACATGGGTGTTAAATGTGTCCAGACAAGCAATTCAACTTGACATAATGTGGTCCTACGAAAAGGACTCGTTCACATGAATTAAATTAAACAAGGTCATATAACTTAATTGGGGTTACTACATAAATCCATTTCCTTCATTCTGCAAAACATTATTAACACGTGTAAGACAATATGTCAATCCAGGTGCTCAATTTACTTCTCTTGGCTAATGCCAAAGATTTATCTTTTTCCACAATGACAAGGAAAGGCAAACATAGCTTTTCTTTTTTGCATGCGATTATGGCAGAAACAGAAAGGCCAAATAAGCATGGTGTGTTAACAATGTCTGTAAAGTTATTATGAAAGAGGCATTGTTTAAAACCTTGGCAGGATGTAAAAGGTACTATAATTGGAAGTTGAATGCTTTATTTGTTTTTCAGTTTTTGAAGAAACAAAAGGTTTGATGACACCATCCGTATTTATGGATATGGGGAACAGATAAATAGCAAAGAGGAATGACCAGAAACATGCAACAAGGAAAGAGCAACATAGCTCAGGGCCGGTTTAGAATGAGGTCATACTGATGCTCAACTAGGCTAAACAGCAAATTACAGTCCTGAAAACCTCTAGCATCAATTGAACCCATAGAAAAAACTACCTTCACAGATAATTCCAATGGATGGGTACAAACTTACTAATCTTCCCTCAAAAAAGCCAGTCTCCAGAAACTGTAAAATGTACAAATGAAAGATATATATGCAAACATGTCTGCCTACCTATATATATAGGTATGCAGGTATCACATCAAGAGAAGTCTAAAATGAAGAAGCAAGTATGCATAGCAGCAGAAAACAAATCTACCCCCTAACCAATTAGAATCATTTTCACTCCAATTTGTCACTCAAAACTGAAGCAATTGCCAATATAGTGGAAAAAGCCAGCTACAAATACTTGAAAGTGATCTCTGCTATTAGAAATAGAGACATTGAGACAAAAAGGAGCTGAATGCAGATAAGTAAGAAGATACCTGAATAATCCAATATGTGCAAGAAGAAGCTTAGCTTGTAAAAGAATGTTTCCAACTGCTTTAAGTCATTAACAGGAATCTCAGACCCACCGTTACCAAAGAGGCCCCCAGGCTTCCTTAGATTACCACCAGAGACGACCTCATATATGAGAAAGTGCAAGCAATGAACCTGAAATGGGGGGAAATTATGTCAAGGAGTGGTTTTTAACTTATGACAGCATATGCATTTGCTATGTTATATTGTAAAAATTACAAAACATATAATTTTATTCCAAAAGCTGCTTCCATACAAGAAATATCAATATACGATAAACTTGAACCAAGAACAAAAAGCTTTGGATTGAGCTATGTATTCATACTGAGCCAGTCAGTTTCTGTAGCATTACTGCTACACTTTGATTGGAATTTTTTCCAAGAGGAAGAAAATTGGTCCACAAAAGAATGCATGCTTCTAAAGAAAATGAATTCGCCATACTTATGATTCTTTACATTACACTAACGTGTCCAGGATGAAATTTGTTGGCACTTTGAAACATTATGGGCATAAGACACTTTATTCATATACAAAGGGTATTAAGATGTTTAATTCCAACGATGTGGGACAAATATATATACACCAAGTATAAATGCTAAAATATAGTGCAAAGGAGAGGGCTCGCAAAACCAAATAATCACAGCATGCATAAAAGAACTTGTAGGGAAGAAACCTGGGCTGCTGTAGGTGCCACTGGCCTTGGATAAAAGAAGTTCCCTCTACTTTCATCACCTCCATGTTGTAAAGACTGAAACTCGGAGTCAGGCTTGTTTGTGTTTGCCATCCAGTCTGCTGAAAGGGTCCGCATATCGGAGAGAATCCTGGAGAAAAGCAATTGAATAGATAACATAAGCAGTTGCCAAATATTATTTGGAAAATTTACACTAGTTTATAAGCATATTTATCGAGTGAACACTTCATGATTTCCATGTGAATGTTCTGATAGAACAAAATATTGATATGCTTTCCTTGAGAAGATCACTGATCCCAAGGGAGAGGGGGTTAACATGTTAAGCTTCCTCAATTTTGAAGATGCAAATGTAGTAACATAGGTTTATATTTAACAAGCTTCCTCAATTTTGAAGATGCAAATATAATAAGATAGGTTTATATTTAATACTACCAGTATTGCAAGCATATGTTAGCCAAGAGTAAACAATAATTACTTTTTATCTAATTATGAAACCTACAAATATAGTACATTTTCTCTATTGCTAAAGATGACATAAGCCTTGGAATGACACAGCAACAAAATTAAAAAATAACATTAGCGGTGTTGAGATTCAAACAAAAAATTTTAAACCCAAGATACTAATTTAAAAGCACACCTTGACAGATCCTTTTTCTTTTTAAATGTAGTTCGCAACATGGTAGCTAATGTATTTTGAACAAAATCTTGGACTTCTGCGTGTATTGTTTCCCACAAAGCATCAGCAATCAATGTATCAGATCGCTGCATCGTTGATCCAACACTCTTTATATAGCTAACAAGTTCAACAAGTGCTTTCCTTTCCTCTGCACTATAATTATATCGTACAACCTACAAGATAATTCCATTTCCATAAAAACTCTATCAAGCAAAATATGGACAGCAAAAGTTGGCAGGTATCTCAAACAAAGAACATATTAAGCTAGTTCTAGTTCATAAGGATTTTCCTTCAAGTAAACTTCTAAGAAACCATCTCAAGTGAGCACAGCAGCACTGAGCTTCAGCATATTAAAACTCAATGCCAGAAAAAAGATAAATGTTGCTAATAAAGCAGAAACTTAAAAGAGTTTCACATCTTAAACAGAACAAAGTAGAGGCTACAAAACTTAATGCAAAAGTTAGGGAGCAATGATGCATTTTAAGCCAAGAATTTTTTCTCCAAAAATAAAATACCTTCTCATAATCAGAATAAGATGATGATAACTCTTGTGAATCTGAAGGACCGACATCTTTGCATGGGCGAGAAAATTTCCATGCACATTGTTCCCAAACACGTGCAGTCCATCTACTCAATAGCTGGAAACCTTCAACAACCATATCATACATGTTTCCTTTAACTTCTTTGCACCACTCAACATCTGCACCATCAGTAGATTTCAGCAGCAAAAGCTGTACAAAAGAATTTGAAGAAAGGAACAATAATGGTTTAGAAACAGATAAAAAGGTTCAGCATATGATGAAAGGGAACTGAGGGACTCAGATTGGAGAAGCACCTGATTCATAGCTGAGGCAAAACGGATAGCAAAATCATCATGCTCAGCACGGATGGCACCAATGTGATTGACAATCAGATAATGCCTCTGATAAGTAATTATGTCAAGGTTTTACTAAGGCAAGAACTGAAATTTTTCCAATGAACAAGCTGATAGATATGCGACAAGACATTTCATAAGTTTTTAAACAGAAGACAGAGGTGGAATATTAATGTGATACAATCAACAGTATAGTTTAATGACCAAAATTCAACATTTATGACTTTAACTTATAGGCTTAGTCTAGTACCTCAGCCATTGGAGTGGAGATAAATAAAATCCCACATCTATTAAGTTGGGATGACCCAGACTCATAAATATGAAAATGGTCTCTTTACCTATCACCAGTTCTTTTAGGTTGGATTCCAATCTAAAAATTCAACAATGTACCAGAGCAGGCTCAGCTCCTGTAGTGTCTTTCATTTGTTATGGATCAGAACAAAGACTAATTGCAATGAGTGTTTTGCAAACCACGGCCTAATAATATTTTATAAAAGTGCAAGGATATTCTTGTGCTTCTCGGGGTGGGAGTTCATGAGGCGATGGAAGAGTGAGAAGACGAGTTTGGCTGGAAAACTTTTGGAAGTAATTTGACAATTCTTTCAAAATTGCAGTTGGCGAAAGATGAAGATCTGGGAATGCAGGAATTACTGGATCATTCTGCACAAGAAATGGAAGCTATTAATTCAACTGTGCCAACTTGTTAATAAATATACAAGGACAAAAAGATGTACTAAATGATTCTGCTTCCCATATGGCATTTTAGGCCATCAGCAGAGACAATACCTTAAATATATTGATCAGTCTATTTATTTTCACCCTCTTATACAGTGATTCACTATCTTTCTCTGATGATGTTGCCATGACAACAAGAACAGGCAACACTCGCAGAAGCATGTGTCGCTCAGGAAACAGAAGAGCAAAATCCAGTTCCAATGACTCAACAGCAAAGACTATAAGAACCTGAAGGATATCCTCTACACTAAATTCAGTCAAGGACCTCAATAATCATTAAAAATAATTGTGCAAAAGAAAAATTAAAAAGAACGTCACATGGATTCTACACTGGGCCTTAATAGAAAAAGGCATACTATTTTCCTCAAAAACTTGGCTACAAAATAAACATTTGTCGAATAAGGTTCAACCTGGATGTCAAACATTGTTCTTTTAAGGCCACATGCAGGGATACAATAATAGAGACTAAATTCATTAAAAACTTGCATCAAATAGGATACTTGTTCACACGGAACATCTCCACGTGCAAGTTCAATAAAATAGCCCACCTTGTGCTTAAAAAAATCTGTAAAAATAACACAATAAAGGAAACAGTTATCATAATGAAAATGGTAAGCAAAAATAATGTTTCTAAACAATCATCATAGATGAAAACAAAGAGCCACCTGTAAATCATCCAATTCCTCCCTCATAGAATCAGTATCTGGCCACTGAATGCTGACTTGTGTGAATGTCCTGTTGAAGCGGGAAGATGTCAGAAAACGTTTTTAAAATATCTGTGAAGGAGATTGCCCAATATTAAAATCAATTCTAAAGATTTCTGGAATACCAGCAATAAAACAAATTTTAAAACCACGAAATAGTGAATTTGAACTTTGACGATCAACCGGTAACTTTGAACTTAAAAATTTCTTAAATCGCAAAAGAACCATATCCAATATACTAAATGAGTTTTCATGAAAAAAAAAAGTTGCAGAACCATTCAGTGTATGGTATTTCCGACAGAGATTCAAATAAAAGTTATCAGGAAATAGGCAAGGGTCCTACGCAATGCTTAGTTACATGTTTTCCGCTTGTTTACATTTTATAAGCTTTCGGTTCTCCAAGTTTTGATTCAGCACTTATTGGTTTTCACTCTTACAATCTGAAGTGAAGTAATTACATACCATTTGAAAATCTTCATTTCAATGTACCTATAAGCTGCATTTCTACAAATGTCTGAGTGAAACAATTTAAGGAACCTGACTTCTCATCCCTAGACCTTCTCTATTCTGATTTCCTCATATTTTGACACCTTCAAAAACAAATTTAATATTCTGCTTAAATCAAACCACTCCAAAAGCCCCTGAAATAGACTTAAATATACAATCCCTTCCCTAAAATCTGATTGATGATAACCCATGTGACATCTAACCTAATACTAGATTGCAACACTTCTAAACATTCTACTCAGGTTAAGAAAGCCTAAACCAGTATGAAGTTCATTTTACAATCTAAGAGAGAAACACAACCCAAATATGGCAACATGCAATAACTAAAAATCATTCTTACCTCTTGTACCAAGAGAAATCATTAGGTATGCTTGCTTTAGCATTTTTGAGATGATCAAGTTGCACCAAAACATCAAGTAACTTTAACATGGACCTGAGAAAATAAAAAACAAATCATAATTAAGGCATCGAATAAGAACAGTTTATTCTAATATCAACACTTAAATCATAACAAGAAGGTTGTATATTATTATATTAGTAGTACGCTATGTTGATCACAGAAAAACAAACAAGACAAGGTTCTCAAAGGAAAAATAAATAAATAAAATAAAAAGGAGAAGCCATCACAACACACCAGAGGTGAGTTATTGTAGGGCCATTAATTCGTCGCTCAGGCCTAGAAAAGCGTTGCATGTCAGCAGCAAGCTGTGTTACAAATTAACAGTTATAAGAGAAAAACACAACCTTGAGGGAAAAAGAAGAAATATCGAGGAGGAAAAATATCTGTATCGTTACTTTAGTCGCAGCTGATGCTTGCCATCGCTGTATTTCACGCAACCGACTCATCTCCAAGTCCAGAACTTGATATGTTTCTAGATATAAGTCAGCTTGACTATGCTTCATAGATTCAGGAAGCTACAACATCATACACAACAAGGGATGAATTGCATAAGAGAATTAAATTCCAAAAGTACAGTGCTTTTCTCATTAAAAGAAGCAGATCAAAGGAACGTTTCTCTTTATGATGTTAATTGGTATCATGACGTTCACCTTAAAATAATTGAAGTAATTCTTTTTTGCCTCAACTAATGCTAAAATACCTGAGGAAGTGCTTTGACACAGCTGCGATATGTATAAAGCACTGATGCCATCTCCTTCCCATCCTGGATAAGTGTGTTCTGCCATGCCATCAAATACAAGATCAGAGACAAAAACAAAACACTAAAAAGTTTATCAAAATTTTGCAATTAACTTTAGACTCTAACTAGCTTGGGCAAAAAATAAGTATTTATGCATATAAGCAAAAAGGAGAAAAATAAAATAAATTGACATACAAGCTGATTGAGAGCTTTTGTGTCCTCTGTAAGAGACAAACGATAAGCAGAAACATCACTATACTCTGAAAAAAAAAGGATCATCAGTAATGCAAGAAGAATTTTTAAGAAAATGCAACTAAGCTGAGAAAAACAATAAAAGAGAAATCAAGCAACGTCAATACTATAAGACCAACAAACAGCCAATTTGCTACTAATAAATTGCATCTATTCCAAGCATATCTCTTTATTACTCCAAAAAGAGACCCGCAAGTCAAAGTTTCATGCAAATCAAAGTTCTAAAACCTCAAGTTCAAGTACTGCAATGAACATATATTCCATTTTTAAACTAAATCCAATGAAGAAAAAACCCTTAAATCATAAGAAAACACACACACACAGACAGAAATACCAATTGGACTGATAGTTGATCCTCTTTCAGTTGAGACCAAAACTGCTGGTCCTTGTACTTCTGGTTGCTCATCCTAACAAAACAAAACAAAAAAATTAACCAATAATGCATGGTGAAAGTATTTTTTTTCAAATTGAAAAAAAAAAGCACCAGATGCATTTTCTCCAGTAATTTGCTTGCAAAAAGTTAAATTTGATTTCTTCAAATTTTCTTCAAATATGAATAATTTACGTTTCTAAAAAACTACAATTTAAAAAAATAAAATGCATTATAATTTCGTAAAAAAACAATAGAAGCCATTTTAGAAACAAAGTTTTAGAAATTAAATCAATTTCTTCGAAACCAAATTAATGAAAGCAAAGCTAAAAATGAAAAAAGAAGAAGAAGAAGTTAATTATGAAGAAATTATTTACCTCTAGGGAGAATGTGGATAAAGCTGCAATGGCTTCTTCAACTGGAACTGCTGCCATTTTCAAAACAAATTGTTTCAAAATTTCCCCCAAAAAATCCGTTCAAACATCTAAGCTTTTTCAGCCTTTTAAAATAACAACATTTTTGAAGTGATTTCTTTTAAAATTTTATTATGGCTGTAAAAATGGGAACGCTCGATCTCCAGTGAGTCGGAATCTGGAAAGGGTGTCGAAAAGTGAGTTGATGGCTCCAGACTTCAACGATGCTTAATAGATGTGGAAGCTCATTTTCACTAGATTGGACACGACTTTATCTTCAAATTACGTCAATGCCATTATAAATTTTTTTTTGCGGTATGTATCAAAATTGAGATTAATGTAATCTTTTATATTTTAATAAAAAACATATAAGTTTAAATTTTTTATTGATAAATTTAATAGTTTATATGAGATTTATATTTCTACCATTAATTTTTTATGTACATCATTTTCACCTTCTGCTATATTTTTCCACTTTAGTCAATATTCAAATGTAAAAGATAAAAACTGTAATTCTAGAAGAGTAGTTAGTTGATTCATAAAAGGACCCTTATGTTGTATTTAAGATGGTATATGAATTCATAATTTACATTTCTCTCTCTTGCAGTTAAACAAATGAAATATAGCTTTGAGGTAAAGCATGGCTGAAAACTGGCTTCCACTACGGAATTTTGGGTTCCCACTAATTGAGTTTGTGTGTGATTCAAGCAATAAATAAATAAACAACAAAGAATTTATTTGGATTAAGTATAACTAATAACAGCTTGTTTGACTTAGCTGACACCACGATTTTTGTTTACATTTTCAACCAAATATTATATTGCTTGGAGTCACAGTCAATTCATTATGACTTCAATTAGGGTCGCAAGATTTAAACTCAAGTCAAAGCATTTTTATTTTTAAAACATTAATTTATTATTTTTAATCGATCAAATTCCTTTAGTCATGAAATATAGTGTAATTACTCACGTGAGTAAGAATTCAACTCTCACCTATAAAAATAAAGCACAATTCATAATAATTATTTGTTTCTTAAAAATCACTCACGATAAGATCATGTTGGATACCGTGATTTCGTTAAAAAAAATCAATACGACAAAAATAAATTTCAATTATGCTTAAACCAAGTTTTAAGTCAAGTGCCAACATTTTTAACTGCGACCACATAGGGTTTAAGTATCAAAATTTTGATATATTTTAACCGCTTCAATCCGTTTTAATCGTTACTAACCAGTAACTTGTTCCACTGCATACCACCTCCAATAAGTTGATATAATAGTTTAATATTTTAAATTAATTTCTAACTTTTTTTATTTCCTATAGTTACATTTAAAATATATATAATCATTTAATTTAGTTTTGGAATTTAATTTTTTATACTTGCATATAAGTACATTAATTGAAGTATATATGTATATTTAATTATTTTAAAATATCAATAAACCCATATCGATATATCAAAACACGTCTGTACCGAAACGCATCAATACCAGAACAGTACCAGATCAAAAATAATCTATCCACTGGTACGATACTAACCGCCTTAAGGAAGTGCTAAATGGCCACGAACCCAAAAAAGAAAGGCTTATGCTACTTTCTTTCCTTATTTTTCAGTATTATTAATGATGCTAGCATGGATGAAGGATACTGTATAATATGAAAAAATTAACAAAAAATTGAACATACCTGTACCCCACATACATTCATATCCATCACTAACCTGAGTCCTAACACAAATTACTACTATGCAACATGAAGATAGGATTATACACCTGCTGTTATGATGATGGTTGTTGACACCATTTTTTGGATGAAAAACGGGGTTGACTTGGGTTTTGAAAAAAGAAACGGGAGCCGCCACCAATCCTCCTTTTTTTTTATGAGGTGCGATTGGATCACCTCGAAGAGGGGTTGTTTTTAATAAACGGTTTGATTTTATTAAAACAATAAGTTTGGTCCACGAAATTCAGAACAAACGGGTTCGGGAGTCGGTTACGCACGAGGAAGGATTAGCACCCTCGATACGCCCAAAATTGGTACCTAGTTGATTACTTAATGTCTTAATGTCAAAAATTGAGAACCTTGAAGAATTTTAAAAATACGATCCTTGTATTAAAACGTTGAAAATTTTCAGGAAAAAGGAGATATTTCACGTTATTCGAGAAAGAGAATCATATCCAGTAAGTTAGGACACAATGTCTCAAATTCCCGATACGCGGATAAAAAATGCTTATTTAAAAGATATTTTAGCCATCTCGGATTTAAAATGAGATCACGACCAGTAAGTTAGGACGCGACTCTTTTTAAGATCTCGGGATCATTTAAAATTTGAGCTTGAAAAGATTCGTGCATTTAGATTTATCGAGAAAAACGAAACCCAGTAAGTTAGGGCACGATTTTCTCGATTCCAAACACGAAATGCTATTTTTTGAAAAAATAAATTTTGTTATATCGAGTAAAAATAAAGCACAAAATCATAGTGAAAGCAAATTACATTATTTATGCATAGCAAGATCATAATGAACATGAAAATATAAAAACGATGCAAACAATAGCCATTAATTTGAACGATCAAATTTATAACATACAAAATAACACAATATAAAAACGAATAAATTTAAATCATCCATTCAAAATAATGACAAAAATGAAATAAATAAGTAGCAAACACAATTAAGTATAAAAAGATATATATAGACATGAGCTAAAATATGTGTATACATGAATTAATGAAATATATAAAGTATATTTTAATAAAATAAATTAATATACATATATATAAAAACATGTACATATATATAGATGTATAAAACTAATGGAATACGAAAATAAAGAAATACACATAAAAGTAAGTGTATACATATTGTAAAGTAAAAAAATATATATATGTACAAATTAAAGTTTTAAAATATGAAAATATACATATGTATACAAATAAATACGTTAATTTATATACATGTTAAAAATATATTGAAAAAGTGTATATATGTGGATTTTAAAAATATATAAAAAGTATATTTTAAACTATAAAGATTATATATAAATATGTATATATTTATAAGAATGAAAACATGTATATAGATCTATAGATATGTACATAAGTTATAAAATGTATGAAAATATATAAGTATATATATATTATAAGAATAATGCATGTATGTCATGCAAGTATATGCATATATATATATACGTACCAAAGGTTTAAATAAAATAAATAAAAATAAATAGGAAGAAATAATAATAATAATGATAATAATAATAATAATAATAAACTCAATAATAAATAAAATGATAGGATTAAACTAAAAACAAAACAAAATACCAGGGGAGAAATCAAAATAAGATAAGGCCACAAGATCGATTTGCGATGCGCGCAGAAGAAGGGGGATCGATTGAGCAATTTTCCCCAACCTTATGCGCATGTGCTCCGCACTGGACTAAATCGAAACGCATAAAAAGCAAGTGGCCAAATTTAAAAATTTGAATGGGACCAGATCGCGCCATATTGCATGAGCGGAGGGACCGGATGTGCAAATAGTCCCTCCGAGCCTGAACGCGCGGATCTTAGACCCATTAAGGACGGGTTTTCGGGTCTTATAAAAATAACAGGAAAGAAAAAAAAACTAAAACCTACATCGTTTTTTAAAAAAACAGAGACACCCTCTGGTTCTCTCTCTCTGCCACAGCCCCTAAACCCAGGCCACCGTCTCCGCCTCCAAGGCCAGTGGCCGGAGTTACGCGAGAACGGCCCATTTGCCTTCTCTTTTTGAAGCGTCCCCGAAGGCTAAGCCTTCTCAGCCACAAGACCAAAAGGAAGAGGGATGAGATGCCCCTTTCGGTTTGAATCCAACGACGGCGAGGGTGGGGCTCCGACGCTAGCCCGTCGAAGCAAAAGGTACTTCCTTTCCCTTTTAGTTCCGTTTGTTTTATTGAACAGTTGCAGAGAAAAAAAAGTAATAAATGAAGACTAAAGTGAATAAGAAACCAGAACAGAGAAAAACGGGAGTCAACCTTTTTGATCTGTTTTTTCTTCTTTTCAATTCGAAAATGCAGTGTTTTTTTTTTTATTTACAAAGATATTGCTTTTCTTTTATATCCCATTTACATTGTGTTTTAGTTGCGTTCTTTGTATTATCTATTGTGTGCTCCGACTTTCTCTGCCATTTTGCAGGTGTTGATGAGGCTAGGCACGGTGGGTGGCGATGGGACATGGCAGACGGCAGAGGGAGGGATGCGGCGCTAGGTTTGGCTAGGGTTTCGTTTTTCTGAAACCCTAGCTGGGTTTTTAGGGGGAATTGGGCTCGTTTTAGGCTGGTGGTTTAGGTTTAGGTGGGCCTTGGGTGTTTTATTCGGGTTGGTTTTGGGTAGCGGGCCACCGGGTAAATGGGCCTGCAACAGCTGCCCCTCTTTGCTCATTGTCGTGTAACGAGAATAGAGCAAAGACCAAGAAAGGCCAATTTTGCCCGGTCGCCTGTTTTGGACTCGTCGTGGTGCTTTTCTTCTAGCAGCTTCACTCTAGCCCACTGTGTCTTGTTGCTTCAATCCATTCTGCTGTACTTCCAGGGGGTAAGGCCCATCATTTTGACCAGCTCCACTGCAACTTCGGGGAGATCGGACTCATATCCTCAACTTGCCCCCCTTCACTTCAAGGGGATAAGATTCGTGGCTTCAACCTGCTTTACTGCAACTTCAGCGAGACAAGGTTTGTGACTTCGCTTCCGTCTATTCCACTACAACTTTAGGGGAATAAGATTAGACATGATAAGAATTGCTATCTACTGTCCGCCCCGCTACAACTTTAGGGGGGCATGACTTGTTATTTTCAGTCTATTCCACTGCATCTTCAGGGAAATAAGACTTGATGCGATCTACTCTGCTGTAACTTCAGGGAGATAAGATCCTTTATTTGAATCCGCTCCACTGTAACTTCAGGGAGATAGGATAGTGTCTTCAATCTGCTCCGCTGTAATCTCAGGGAGATAAGATTTCTGGCCTCAATCTGCTCCACTGTAACCTCAGGGAGATAAGATCTGACATTCTTTAGTCTGTTCCACTGTAATCTCAGGGAAATAAGACCTGGTGCGATCCGCTCTACAGTAACTTCAGAGAGATAAGATCCTTTAATCCGCTCCACTGTAACTTCAGGGAGATAGGATTACTATATTCAACCTGCTCCGCTGTAATCTCAGGGAGATAAGATCTGCAATTCTTTGGTCTGTTCCACCGTAGTCTCAGGGGAATAAGACCTTTTATAATGAACCTAATTATGCTCAATGATTAAGATGACATTATCAAAATGAAACAAATGTTCCTAACTAGATGTGTATGAATGACATGCAAAATGTCATGAAAACGATTCCTTAATGCTTAGGTTATCATCACACAAAAGCTTATTAAGGCTTTATTACTGACGTGCTACACCGCCTTCTTGCTCGGTTAGCATATCCAAAGAAACACTTAATCTGATTGCCCCCCACTGTGCACGTCAAAGTTCAATCCACTGGGACATAAAATTTGTACCATCAATCTCCCATTGTAACCCAAGGGTGGGAAGGTATGGCTTTTCTCAATCTTCTCCTATCGCAATTCACTGACATTGAACGTGAAACTCTTTGGTCCTTTACCTCATCCCCAAGGTGTCATACCAAATGCTCATGCACAAATGCAAAATTTTCTTCCCCTAGAAGACCTTTTCTTCTTGTCTGGTAAACATCGTTTTTTGGTTCATTGAAGCTTTGCCACCAACACGACATCTTGTCATTTTGTTCAATCAATGTTTAGACAACAAAATCTGAAAAGGTAGTCTTTAACTTAGACTCTTCCTTTTTAGATATTTCCAACCTTTAAAATTGGCGTGTTCTAAACAATAGTCCTGTTTCAGGTTCCTATATTATTTAGAACTTTTCAGAGTAATATGCAAAACTTCCTTTGTGAACGTTTTATTAGTCCATTAATCATTATTCCAATGCAACATGTTTGCAAAAAGGTCATAACAATGGATAAAGAATAAAGTTGGTTCTAATCATAACCTAAATAAACATCAAAGATGGCGGAAGAAAGGTAACAAAGAAGTGTATTGAGAATGTGTATTTTTACAAAAAGAAAGGAAGAAAGAATGTATTTTCAAGAATACACATAAGAACTAGGTGCCCCAGTTATCGCAGATTGAGTTTCTCTGTACAAACTTTCCGAAGACCCTTCTGAGTTTGTCAGGTGTTCAGGAGATCTGCAATACTCTGTCAATGCTTCAAGACGTTGCATATCCTTTCTTGTTGGTTCAAGTAAAGGAAGATCATCATATCCCCCCCGATCAAAATTTGATCCGCTCAAGTCCTGATGTTCCAATCCTGCCCAATACTTGAGTCGCCCTTTTCGGGTTTTCGACTCAAGCCCTCTTTGGTCTCAAAGTGCCCTTTACGGGTTTTCACCTTAGCCTCTCCAAAGTCCCTTTTTTTTTTTTTTTAGGAAGCAAAGCGCCCTTCTCGGGTTTCACTTTGGTTCCCCCTTCTTTCAAGTGAAGTATTTCTTGACGGAGTCTGCGTTTACAGGATTTGGTAAACTTTTGCCATCTATCTCGCATAGGATCAAAGCTCCCCCGGAAAATGCCTTCTTTACAACATAAGGGCCTTCCCAATTTGGCATCCATTTTCCTCTAAAATCTTTTTGCATAGGAAGAATCTTTTTTAGTACCAAGTCTCCTTCACGAAATTCTCGGGGGCGAACTTTTTTATTATAGGCTCGCATCATTCGTTTCTGGTACATTTGCCCATGGTGAATAGCCCTTAGCCTCTTTTCCTCTATTAGGTTCAACTGATCGTACCGAGATTGGATCCAATCGGCTTTATCCAACTGTAGCTCCGATAACACCCGTAGAGAAGGGATTTCGACTTCAATGGGTAATACTGCCTCCATTCCATAAACCAGAGAAAAAGGCGTTGCCCCAGTAGAAGTTCTAACAGATGTTCGATAGGCAAGGAGAGCAAATGATAATTTCTCATGCCAATCCTTGTAGGTTTCAGTCATTTTCCCCACAATCCTTTTAATGTTTTTATTGGCCGCCTCCACTGCACCATTCATTTTTGGACGATACGGTGATGAGTTATGATGCTTGATTTTAAATTTGCCACAAACTTCAGCTATTGTGCTATTATTCAAGTTCATCGCATTGTCAGATATGATCCTCTCAGGCATTCCATATCGACAAATAATCTCCTTCTTCAAGAATTTGCTAACTACTGCTTTCGTGACATTTGCATATGAAGCAGCCTCCACCCACTTGGTAAAGTAATCAATTACTACGAAGATGAAGCGATGCCCATTAGAAGCCTTTGGTGATATTGGCCCAATAACATCCATACCCCACATGGAAAACGGCCAAGGAGAGGTCATGACGTGAAGAGGTGAAGGGGGCGCGTGTATTTTGTCTCCGTAAATCTGGCATTTGTGGCACTTCCTGGCATGATCAATACAATCTGCTTCCATGGTGGGCCAATAGTACCCAAATCTCATGATCTGTCTGGCCATCGTGAAACCACTGGCGTGCGTCCCACAAATACCCTCATGGACTTCTTCCAAAATTTTCTTGGCTTCCACAGCATCCACACATCTTAACAGTACTTGATCCTTCCTTCTTTTATATAACACTTCTCCATCTAAGACATATTCAATGGCTATCTTTCTCAGAGTCCTTTTGTCATTCTCTGTCGCTTGATCAGGGTATTCCTGATTCTTCACATATTGTAGGATACTCTGATACCAAGGACAATCATCTTTTCCTTCCTCCTCAATATTGCAGCAATTAGCCGGGGTCTCAGAGATACTCATCTGAACAGGCCTCATTGCCTCAAGTCTATTCACCTGAATCATCGAAGCTAGAGTAGCTAATGCATCAGCCATTTGGTTTTCCTCCCGTGGGAGGTAATAGAAGGTGATATCGTCAAACTCCTCAGCCAATTCAAGAACTAGTTTTCTATAACCGATTAGCTTAGGATCTCTAGTCTCCCACTCCCCTTTGAGTTGGTATATCACCAACGCTGAATCCCCGTATACTCTCAATACTTTGATGTTCCGTTCAATGGCTGCACGAATGCCCATAATACATGCTTCATATTCTGCCATGTTATTTGTACAATCGAAGTCCAACTTGCTAGCAACAGGATAATGATCTCCACTTGGGGATACCAAAACTGCCCCAACTCCATTACCCGTAGCATTTGAAGCTCCATCAAAATTTAGCTTCCATACATGATCCATTTGAGGATTTTCTTCAGTATTTGCCACATACATCAAGTCCTCGTTTGGAAAATCGAAGTTCAAAGATTCATAGTCCTCCAAGGCTCTACTAGCTAGGAAATCGGCTATTGCACTTCCCTTTATGGCCTTCTGACTGACATATACTATATCAAATTCTGAGAGCAAGATCTGCCATCTAGCCATTCTCCCGTTCAAAGCAGTCGATTCCATCATATACTTTAAAGGATCTAACTTTGAAATCAGCCAAGTCGTGTGATACAACATATACTGCCTCAGTCTTCGGGTCGCCCAGATTAGAGCACAACACAACTTCTCAATTGATGAGTACCTCATTTCGCAATCGGTAAATTTCTTACTGAGGTAGTATATTGCCCTTTCTTTCTTTCCCGTCTCATCATGTTGGCCCAATACGCATCCCATGGAATTCTCCAACACTGTTAGATACAATATCAATGGCCTATCTGGACTTGGAGGTGATAAGACTGGGGTATTAGCCAAGTACTGCTTTATCTTATCGAAAGCATTCTGACACTCTTCATCCCATTCACCCGGATTATGTTTCTTTAAGAGCCGGAATACCGGATCACATTTCTCTGTCAGTTGTGAGATGAACCGAGCAATGTAATTCAGCCTCCCTAGGAAACCTCGAACCTCCTTCTGAGTGCGCGGGGGAGGTAAATCTCGTATTGCTTTTACTTTGTCTGGGTCAACCTCGATCCCCTTTTTGCTAACTATGAAGCCTAATAACTTCCCTGATTTGGCTCCAAACGTGCATTTGGCCGGGTTAAGCTTGAGCTGGAATTTCTTTAATCTCAAAAATAACCTTTTCAAGACCTGAACATGCTCTTCTTCCGTTCTAGACTTCGCGATCATATCGTCAACATAGACTTCGATCTCCTTGTGCATCATGTCGTGAAACAAAGTCACCATAGCTCTTTGATACGTTGCTCCCGCATTCTTCAATCCGAAGGGCATTACCTTGTAACAGAATGTTCCCCATAAGGTAATGAATGTGGTTTTTCTCATGTCTCCAGGATGCATCTTTATCTGATTGTATCCAGAGAAACCGTCCATGAAAGAAAACAATGAATAGCCTGCCGTGTTATCTACCAAAGTATCAATGTGAGGCAGTGGAAAGTTGTCCTTTGGACTAGCCTTGTTCAAATCCCTATAATCCACACACATTCGTACCTTTCCATCTTTTTGGGAACGGGGACGATGTTGGCTACCCAATCCGAATACTTGACCTCTTGTAAGAAACCAGCGTCGAATTGTCTTTTGACTTCTTCTCTTATTTTCAACACAATGTCAGGTCTCATTCTCCTGAGCTTCTGTTGAACGGGTTTACAATCCTCCTTTATGGGCAGACGATGCACCACAATGTTAGTACTTAGCCCAGGCATATCTTGGTACGACCACGCGAAAACATCCTTGAATTCTCGGAGCAAATTAATGAGGTCTTGCCTTGTCTTTGCGGTGATTTCAGTTCCAATCTTCACCTCCTTTCCATCCTCTAGGCTCACTATTTCTAATGATTCCCTATGAGGTAGGATATGCTTATTCTCTTGTTCCACCATTCTTAACAAGTCCGGAGATGCATCATAATCTTCGTCATTTTCAAAGTCGCAGGATTCCTCTAAACACACTTCTTGCTCAAAAATAGGCTCCGCGTTTGAGGCAGCGTCACTCATGTCATTGATATCTGAAGACCTATGAGAGCATGTCAAAGAATATACCAGGAATATAAATTTACGAATATGTTTGTGCAAAAGAATTGCAAATGAAAGAATTATTTGTAAGACAATCAACCGAATGAAAAATATAAAAGGAAAAAAATGACTGATTGAGATGAACGTAGACACGTATTTCATTAAAATAATGATATTTAGGCCCAATGCCTATTTCACAAAAGATTTCATATCGTTCCTAGGCCAACAAACAACAGGAATGTTTTGAGCATTACTCTGAATAAGCCCTAAAGACTACAGGGATTTCTTCAGCAGTCCAATTGTTTAGCTCGCTTCCAGGCTCATAAGGGCAGATCTCCAACAAAGCCCTCCTTTCCGTTGCTTCTATGGCGTTGGTATAAACATCTTCCAACATTCCTCCCATGCCGCTACCGGACACTCCACATTCAGAATGAATAAATCCTCCCGACACAAAAGATGTAGATATGTGGGGAAAGGTTAAAGGCTCATACTTAGCTTCATGTCCATTCAAACGCGCCCTCCTTCTCTCTTGTCTCTTCTCTATTTCTTTCTTCTTCTGCTTCATGTCTGGCTTGTACCCTAAACCAAATCTATCAAACTTTTCCTTCGGCATTGGTGCCTCAATCCTTCCCTGAAGATATTTTCCCAATCCTTTCCCGGGTAAGGCTCCTCTTCCTACCATCAACCGCAATCCCATCTCAGTGGTCCTGGATATTTTCGGTACTGGAATTCTATTTCCCTCCGCAATAAACATCGCATTCACGAATTCTAACGACCGAAAAGAACATTCTAGTGCCTCGTCGTTGATGTCCACATAAGGTGCATCGCTAGTCATCATTGCGATAATATCCTCCTCTGCATCTATCGTTACCAACCGATCCTCCGATACCAACTTCACCTTCTGATGTAATGATGAAGGTACTGCCCCTGCTGAGTGTATCCACGGTCTCCCCAATAGACAGTTATAGGAGGGTTTAATATCCATTACCAAGAAATCCACCTCATAAGTGACTGGGCCAATCCTTAATGGCACCTCAATTCTCCCCATAACCTCCTTTTTTGTTCCATCAAATGCCCTTACTATGCTCTGGCATGCTTTCATGTGCGAACTGTCTATTGGTAATCGACTAAGAGTGGACAAAGGCAATACATTTAGTGCAGATCCATTATCAACCAAGGCCCCCGGGAGTGTGTACCCTTTGCATCGGACAGTAACGTGAAGGGCCTTAGTAGAACCTCTTCCTCCGGATGGTATTTCATCATCATTGAAGAAGATAAAATTGTCAGCACCAATATTGTTGATCAACCGATCCAACTTGTTTACCGAAATATCGTCAGCCACATATGTTTCGTTTAGCACCTTTAAGAGTGCATTCCGATGTACTTCTGAGTTTAAGAGTAAAGCTAATACCGAAATGCGGGCTGGCTGTTTGTGCAGTTGCTCCACAACACTGTATTCGCTGTGTTTCAAAAACTTCAAAAACTCCTTTGCCTCCTCTTCTTTTATTGGTTCATTTACCAATGGCTCAACTTCTACTGCTTTCCCTTTCCTCTGTTCTCTCTTCCAATTCTCTTCCCTGGACGACTCTGCTTGAGCGTCGTATCTTTTTCCTTGCGCGTGTAAAAAACTGTTTCCTGATTTCTTTCTGCTTCTTTTCCCAAAACGGTCACATTACACCCGTAATTCCACGGCACCATTTTGTTATCCCCATAAGAGAAATTTGATGGTTTCTGGATTACAATTTTGGCGTTACCTGAGCCCTAACCTCATTACCCTTAGGGCAGGAGATAATGACCACAGGATGATTTATTTTTGGAGCCTTTGTTCCCAACTCTGTCGCGCATATGCTCCTCATTTCTTTCACATCTTCATAAAACCTCATCTCCTTGTTATCCATCATGCTTTGAACCAAGGCCTTGAATCCTTCACATTCTTGGATTTCATGCCCTGTTTCATGGTGAAATTCACAATAATTTCCCATCTCATGCCCTTTCTCAGAATCTGAAATAACCAACCCTCTTTTCGCCATTTCTTTCCAGACCCATTTCAATGGAGTTTTTACTTCAGCAATGTCAGTCTTGACTTCTTCTCCCGTACCTTCGCTAACCATATTCACCCCCTTATCTGCGTGATTAGGTAACGGATTCTTTGCGTTAGGTGAGTCGTCAAGTTTGACAACACCTAAATTGATAAGTCCTTCTACTACCTTCTTGAAGGCAGTACAATTTTCTATCGAGTGCCCAGAAATTCCAGCATGATAATCACATTGAGCGTTCGTATCATACCATTTTGGATACGGGGGTTGTAGAGGACTCAAGTAACGAGGAGCAACAACATGTGCATCGAATAAAGTCTGATACAACTCCTTGTATGACATCGGGATTGGCGTGAATTGGGGCTTTTCAGTAGTTTGCCTAGCTCCCGACTCTTGTCTTGATGATCCCTGTTGATTAGCAACCACTTTCTTTGGCTGATTCACGGTAATTGACCTACCATAAGTATTCACATTATTCACTTCATTTTCTCTTTTCCTCGGGGGTGCCCTCCTATTACTTTCTCCTCCATCTATTTTTCCACTTTTAATGGCATGCTCAATCATTTCACCATTCATGATTATATCTGAGAAATTTCTTGAAGCGCTTCCTAACATGTGAGTGATGAACGGGGCTTTCAAAGTATTAATAAAAAGCGTCGTCATCTCCTTTTCCAAAAGCGGTGGTTGCACCTGAACCGCCACCTCTCGCCACCTCTGCGCATATTGTCTGAAGCTTTCGTTCGATTTTTTCTCTAAATTTTGCAGAGTTATCCTATCAGGCATCATTTCTGAGACATGATTGTATTGTCTCAAGAAAGCCTGTGCTAAATCCCTCCAAGTAGCAATTTTAGCTCGGCTCAGCTGATTGTACCACTTTGACGCCGCTCCCGTAAGACTTTCCTGAAAGCAATGTATTAATAATTGATCATTATTAATATGCCCCGTCATTCTTCTACAAAACATAGTAATATGGGATCCTGGGCAACTAGTCCCGTTGTATTTCTCGAATTCCGGCATCTTAAATTTGTAAGGGAGCACCAAGTCCGGAACCAAGCTCAGATCCTTTGCATCTGTTCCATAGCTTTCGATGCTTTCTATTGCCCTAAACTTCTCTTCTATCCATTTCCATTTCTCCTCAAATTGTTTTGGAAATTCCTCCTTCGCCTTGTCCTTTTCAACCATCTCGTCTAGATCTGGGACTGCAATATTATTCGGGCTATCACCAGGATTAAAGCCCGCTCCGGGTTGAAAATTCGTTGGGATTGAAGCATCGCCTTGAAACTGCTGGGGTCTAACCGACACAGAGGGTCTCCGCGAATGTAGCTCGGTCTGTACTTGCGCATGTGGAGGCGTGAAACCTGGAGGATAAAGTGGTTCACCATTGTTTTCTTCTTCACTAACAATCACAGGACCTTTACCCTTATCTACTCCCTTCAATAATTGCGTCATCTTAGCCACCAGATCATTTTGGGACTCCTCCATCTTTTGCACCATGTCACGCTGAATCTTTTCTATTTGCTCTTTCATTTGCGCCTGCAACTGGTCTTGCATTTCTTTCTGAAGTCGCTCTAGCTTCTCCAACCTTTGGTCCATAATTTTTGCCTTAGCTCGGGTGCCGTAACTTTGTTGGTTTTCCAGGTTAACTGAAATGATTTTATTCAATTAGGTTTTTTTTTAATGGTCATTAATGCATATGATGTGATGCAATGCATGAAAAGAATGCAAAGAAAAAGAGGCACTGATTCTAATTCAACTTCATTAGAAAACTTTACTAGATAAAGAGCTTCTTTACATAAAATAGACTACATATACGGCTTTGCCCTCACGCTCAAAGCCTTAACCTTTCTAAGAAGCCAAGCTAATTCTCGGCCCCTGTCCGACTCTGACTCATACTTCAAACTTAATAGATCAGCCTGAACCGCTAGAGTCTGCAGATGATCAGCTACTTCGCGCACTTGAGCCACCGCCTCTCCATAATATAATCTCTTTCTCTAATCTGCTCTTGAGACCGATGGAATTGTCTTTGCCACTGCTCATTATTTTCTTCCAGAAGCTCTATCCGGATTTCACTATTCTGCAATGCATTCTCTAGCTCTCCTATTTGTCCTTTTAATTCTTCAATTTTGTCTAAGCTCGCCCTTAATTCAACCGTAGCATTACGATTACAGTACTGGTGAAGCGATCTTTCTAGTTCAGTTATCCGGACCTTCAACTCCGTCTTCTCATCTTGGCAAACTAGTAGACTCTTTCCCAAGGCGACTTCTCGAGCCCGAGTATCCTGAAATTTCTTTTCCCATTGATTAGCTCTCGTCTTTTCCTCCTGAATTTCTTGTCGCCACTGTTCTGGCGTTTTACCCAAGCCAGCAGTTCTTACCGACCTGCGCAACTTCTTGTAATCTGTCTTCAGGCTGTCTAAATCTTCTTCTGCTTTGTTCTTTCCTTTTCTCAATTTATCGGCCTCTAATCTTTGAATGTCCACATCCAGTCCTAACTGCATTTTTTCTTCCTCTAGTCGTTCTATCTTCTTCCCCAGTTCTAAACTCCTTTTTTCAAATTCTTGTTTGATGATTTCCATCTCAGAAGGCAAAACTTGCAAGCGTTCCTCTAAAGATCGAGCAGTTTCTGAATTTGACGCCGGGATGTTGTCGTTGATCCTTTGATCACGCCACTGACCATACTCGGGGGTAATTGTCGGACCCACGGCTAAGATCTTCATTCGACGAGTCTGGTTCCAGGCACTAGATATTTCTCGAACCTTCTTCTTGTAATTGTCCTCCCTATAGGAAAAATCACTATAAGCCAACCCCTGCGTTGCTGGTATGAATTGCCGTGATCTATACTGTCTTGATACGAGTAGAGGAGCATATCCGATAGCTCCCCATATCCCGAGCAGCGGAACCCAGTCAAAATCTCCACATCGGTACAATATCTCATCGGGAATTAACCAAGGAGCCCTCCATTCAATATCTTCATCCTGGAGATTCTGGAGTATCTCTATCCATTTTCCTTCTGAAATATCATCCCGTCTTGGCGTGGCCACCAATTCTCCTAGAGGGGAGTAGTTATCAGAGAATACCCGATAGGAGACCTTTTCGACCTTCCAGAAGTGGCTATGGAACCATGCCAATAAGAGCTGCGCGCATCCAATAAACCTTCCCTCCCCCGCTTTTCGACACGCATTCAGGGATCTAAAAGTTTCAGCAAGTATTGCCGGAACCGGTGTCACCCCTTTACTAAGCCGATCAAACAAATCAGATACAGCCTCGTCTATGTGTCCTAAAGCTTTGGGGAAAACCACTAGTCCATAGATACCTAAAGCGAAGACATCGACCCTTTTCTTCAAGTCAGGATGTACAAGCACCAAATCTCGCAAACTTTTCCAAGGAACACATTTACTGTCGCCTTTCTGTTGGATCCGGGCAGCGACCCACTGCTCGCTCATCCCAGTGATGTTCATTAATTTCTTTAACAACGGAGGGACACAAGCAGCTCTGGAATAAGCCTTGTCGACTTGAATCTTTGGGCACCGAAGCAAGGTCGTATACTCCTCCACAGTAGGCGTTAAATCTACCTTCCAAAAGTGAAACAACTGTAGGCAGGATTCCAAAACTGAGCGAGGGCTCGGAATAAATACTTGTCCACTTTGACACTAAGCAGATAAGGTAGGTCACCGTAGTTACAATAGAACAGCTGCTTGGCCTCGACATCCCATTGATCCCAGACTTCTTTCATTTCTCGAAGGTCATTCTGGATTACACTGATACGGGTAAAATCCCACAATTCTGACACGTACCCTTCGGTAAGACTATCGCCTTTCTCCCGTTGTGTCGTTTCAGCCCATATTCGCACAGCCGCATTATCCTCTACTTTATCAACAAACCCCTTTTCCATGATAAGCTTTCTACTGAGAAACTGAATGTAAATCGACACCTCTTTTAGAATGAAGATGCATGCAATCACAAACAAAGTAAATTAGCATTAAACACAGAATAAGATTTAAATAAGCGACAAATAAATACACACTCATTTAGGTAAGCACTAAAAATTGGAGTAGCTCTACTTAGGTCAGTTCCTATGGCTCATTACATGTGGTTTGCTCTAAAGTTGGGTACCTGAACCAGCAGATTCCTCGATCCTCACCCATTATAGGCTCATACGGACCAAGTTCGATTCAGGGGGATACATTTCCCTATGGCCATGCGGAGATGAAAATCTCACGAAGACATAGGTACGGATGTATCCCGGAAGCGATTCACTATCCCATGCGGAGGTGAAAACCTCACGAAGGCGTAGTTTCTCACTCCCACTTAAAAAGGTGTGACCAACGTCATGCAATGCAATGCAGAAAGATAAAATTAAAACAAATGATAAAACTATAACCAAAAAAAAATGCATGAGAGACGTAATAAACCAAATTTAACTCGACAAAAACAAAAAATAACCTGGCTGACCTTATTTTCCCAGTGGATCGCAACTGTGACACCATTTTGATGAAAACGGTGACTGGGTTGAAAAAGAAACGGGAGTCGCCACCAATCCTTTTTGGGTGATTGGGTCACCTTGAAAGAGGTTGTTTTTAATAAATTTTGATTTATTAAAACAACGGTTTTGGTCTACGAAATTTAGGAAACGGGTTCGGGAGTCGGTTACGTACGAGGAAGGGTTAGCACCCTCGTAACGCCCAAAATTGGTACCTAGTTGATTATCTAATGTCTTGATGTCGAAAATTGAGAACTTGAAAGAATTAAAAATACGATCCTTGTATTAAAGTTTTTGGAAAAAGATATTTCACGTTAATCGAGAAAGAGAATCATATCCAGTAAGTTAGGAACAATGTCTCAAATTCCCGATACGCGAATAAAAAATGCTTATTTAAAAGATATTTTAGCCATCTCGGATTTAAAATGAGATCACGACCAGTAAGTTAGGACGCGACTCTTTTTAAGATCCCGGGATCATTTAAAATTTGAGCTTGAAAAGATTCGTGCATTTAGATTTATCGAGAAAAACGAAACCCAGTAAGTTAGGGCACGATTTCTCGATTCCAAACACGAAATGCTATTTTTTGAAAAAATAAATTTTGTTATATCGAGTAAAAATAAAGCACAAAATCATAGTGAAAGCAAATTACATTATTTATGCATAGCAAGATCATAATGAACATGAAAATATAAAACGATGCAAACAATAGCATTAATTTGAACGATCAAATTTATAACATACAAATAACACAATATAAAAAACGATAAATTTAAATCATCCATTCAAAATAAATGACAAAAATGAAATAAAATAGCAAATACAATTAAGTATAAAAGATATATATAGACATGAGCTAAAATAGTGTATACATGAATTAATAAATATATAAAGTAATTTTAATAAAATAAATTAATATACATATATAAAAACATGTACATATATAGATGTATAAAACTAATGGAATACGAAAATAAAGAAATACACATAAAAAGTAAGTGTATACATATGTAAAGTAAAAAAATATATATGTAAAATTAAAGTTTTAAAATATGAAAATATACATATGTATACAATAAATACGTTAATTTATATACATGTTAAAAATATATTGAAAAGGTGTATATATGTGGATTTTAAAAATATATAAAAAGTATATTTTAAACTATAAAGATTATATATAAATATGTATATATTTATAAGAATAAAACATGTATATAGATCTATAGATATGTACATAAGTTATAAAATGTATGAAAATAATAAGTATATATATATTATAAGAATAATGCATGTATGTCATGCAATATATCATATATAATATACGTACCAAAGGTTTAAATAAAATAAATAAAAAAATAGGAAAAATAATAATAATGATAATAAAAAAAATAAACTCAAATAAATAAATGATAGATTAAACTAAAACAAAACAAAATACCAGGGGAGAAATCAAAATAAATAAGGCACAAGATCGATTTGCGATGCGCGCAGAAGAAGGGGATCGATGAGCAATTTTCCCCAACTTATGCGCATGTGCTCCGCACTGGACTAAATCGAACGCATAAAAAGCAAGTGGCCAAATTTAAAAATTTGAATGGGACAGATCGCGCCATATTGCATGAGCGGAGGACGGATGTGCAAATAGTCCCTCCGAGCTGAACGCGCGGATCTTAGACCCATTAAGAGGGTTTTCGGGTTTATAAAAATAACAGGAAAGAAAAAAAACTAAAACTACATCGTTTTTTAAAAAAACAGAGACACCTCTGGTTTTCTCTCTTGCCACAGCCCTAAACCCAGGCCACGTCTCCGCCTCCAGGCAGTGGCGGAGTTAGCGAAACGGCCCATTTGCCTTCTCTTTTGAGGTCCCGGGCTAAGCTTCTCAGCCACAAGACCAAAAGGAAGAGGGAGAATGCCCTTTCGTTGATCCAACGACGGCGAGGTGGGGTCGACGCTAGCCCGTGAAGCAAAGGTATTCTTTCTTAGTTCCGTTGTTTATTGAACAGTTGCAGAGAAAAAAAGTAATAAATGAAGACTAAAGGAATAAAGAAACAGAACAGAGAAAACGGAGTCACCTTTTTTTTTTTTTTTTTTATTCAAAAAGTTTTTTTTTTTTTTTAAAGATATTGTTTTCTTTTAATTCCATTTCATTGTGTTTAGTGCGTTTTTGTATTATCTTGTGTGCTCCGACTTTCTCTGCATTTTGAGGTGTTGAAGCTAGGCACGGTGGGTGGCGATGGGACATGGAGACGGAAGAGGGA
>NC_053449.1:35413780-35492953 GCF_007990345.1 Gossypium hirsutum
CACTGAAGAATTTGGAAAACCAAATGGGTCAGTTAGCTACGGAGCTACGTAATAGACCGTAAGGAAGCTTGCCAAGCGATACTGAGATCCAAGAAATTTAGGTAAAGAACATATCAATGCAGTGGCATTGCGAAGTGGTAAAATTCTAGAACCCCAATTGATTGATGTCGAAGATAAGCCCGTTGAGAAGAATCAACTAGCTGTTGAAGTTTCTACACCAAAGGAATCAGAATCTGCAAAGTTTGACAAGGTAAACCCTGACTTAATGAATTCAGATATTTTAACATCTTCTATGATACATATTTACCTACTCAAAAAAGTTATCCGGTTCAACCGAAAGTTCTATCACCTTCATACCCACAAAGATTGCAGCAACACAAGCAGAAGCAGGAGGTGCAATTCAAGAAGTTTTTGGATGTTCTGAAGCAGTTACACATCAATATTCCGTTGGTGGAGGCATTAGAAAAAATGTCAAATTATGTGAAGTTTATGAAGGATATACTGTCTAAGAAGAAATGACTGAGTGAGTATGAGACTGGTTCCTTGACAAAGGAGTGCAGTGCGTCCTGTAGAACAAACTGCCACTAAAATTGAAAGACCCAGGAAGCTTTACGATACCATGTAACGTTGGTGAATCTTACTGTAGTAAAGCTTTGTGTGACTTAAGAGCGAGTATAAACTTGATGCCTAAGTTTATTTTCAAGATGTTAGGGATAGGTGAAGGAAGACCTACAACTGTGACGCTTCAGCTAGCGGATCGATCTTTAGCATATCTCAAAGGAAAGATCGAGGATGTTTTGGTAAGAGTCAATAAATTTATTCTTCTTGCTAATTACGTTGTCTTAGATTTTGAAGCAGACAAGGAAGTGCCAATCATCCTTGGGAGACCTTTCTTAGCCACAAGAAGAACGTTAATTGATGTGTAGAAAGGAGAACTCACCATGTGAGTTCAAAATGATTAGGTAACCTTTAACATTCTTAAAGCGATGAAATTTCTTGATCCGACAGATGAGTGTTCAGTTATGGAAGAGATAGAAAACTTGGTTTCTATGGAAAGCAATTTTGAAGAAGATCCATTGGAGAAAGCCTTAGATCTTGACCATTTGGAGGATGATGAAGGTAAAGAAAACATGGCTTTGATGGAAGCCAATCCAGGTAGTTTTATTCAATCCACACAGTTTGAATCGTTGGAGTTGGAAGTTAGAGAATTTGTGTAACCCAAGTTGTCAGTTAAAGAACCACCTAAACTCAAACTAAAGGTACTTCCTTTCCATTTGAAATACGTTTATTTAGGTGATTGTTCTACTTTTCCTGTGATTATTTCAGCGGAACTGACGAAAGATCAAAAGGAGCAACTAATTGCTATTCTAAAGAAATTTAAGAAAGCAATTGGTTGGATCATAGCTAATATTTGAGGGATAAGCCCTTTTTTTGCATGCATAAAATCATTTTAGAAGAAGGTGAAAAAGCTTAAATTGATGGGCAAAGGGGGCTCAATCATATTAAGAAAGAAGTTGTGAGAAAGGAAGTGATCAAATGGTTAGATAGAAGAATCATATATCCTATTTAAGATAGTTCGTGGGTAAGTCTGGTGTAATGTGTACCGAAGAAAGGTGTAATCATGATTTTTGAAAATGAGTGTAACGAGTTAATTCCATCAAGAACTGTTACCGGTTGGAGAATCTGTATTGATTACAGAAAGTTGAACAAAGCCACTCGGAAGGACCATTTTCTGTTGCCTTTTATGGATTAGATGTTGGATCGACTGACAGGTAATGAATTCTATTGTTTTTTAGATGGATCTTCGGGATATAACCAAATAGTTGTAGACCCAGAGGACCAACATAAAACAACCTTTACTTGTCCATACGGTACGTTTGCTTTTAGGCGAATGCCTTTTGGTTTATGCAATGCACCTGCAACTTTTCAACGATGAATGATGGCAATATTTACTGATATGGTTAAAAATTTTGTTGAGGCTTTGATGGATGATTTTTTTGTTTTTGGTAACACTTATGATATCTTTTTGAGTAATTTGGCTAAGGTACTAAAGAGATGCGAAGAGAGGAATCTTGTCCTTAATCAGGAAAAATATCATTTTAGGGTCAAGGAGGGGATTGTCTTAGGTCATAAGATCTCAAAGAAAGGAATTGAAGTTGATAAAGCAAAGGTGGACGTAATTGAAAGATTACTGGCCCCAATGAATGTGAAAGGATTCAGAAGTTTTTTAGGCCATGCCTATTTTTATCGAAGGTTTATCAAAGATTTCTCAAAAATTTCTAAACCGTTGTGCTTGTTGATTGAGAAAGATGCAGTGTTTGATTTCAACAAAGCATGTTTGTAGCTTTTGAAGAGCTAAAGAAGCAGTTAATCTCAGCCCCAATAATCGTTACACCTGATTGGAACTCACCGTTTGAGTTTATGTGCGATGCAAGTGACTATGCCGTTGGAGCTGTGATGGGTCAAAGAAGAAATAAAGTGTTTCACCCTATTTACTGTGCAAGTAGAACTTTGACAGGAGCCCAACGCAATTATACGATAATCAAAAAGGAACTCTTCACTATAGTTTTTGCTTTTGACAAATTCCGCTCATATCTTATATGTACCAAAGTTACAGTATTTACTGACAATGCGGCCATTAAATACTTACTCACGAAGAAAGATGCAAAACCAAGGCTAATTTGTTGGATACTTTTACTCCAAGAATTTGACCTTGAGATCCAAGAAAAAAAAGGTGTCAAAAATCAAATAACTGATCATCTGTTAAGGTTGGATCAAGATGAGGTAACTCAGTCATGTGTGCCTATCAATGAGAATTTCCTAGATGAACACTTTTTTGAGGTAAATCGAATTCATGAAATACCCTGGTTTGCTAATTTTCCCAATTATCTTGCATGTGGAATAATTCCTCGAGAAATGACATACCAACAAAGAAAAAAATCCTTCATGATAGTCGATATTATCTTTGAGAGGATCCGTTTTTGTTTAAACAATGTGCAGATAATATAATCTGAAAGTGTGTAGCTGAAAGCGAGATTGCTGAAATCTTGTATCATTGCCATTCATCTCCAAGTGGGGGACACTTTGGTGGTTAACGTACTGTAGCAAAGATTTTTCAAGTAAGTTTCTTTTGGCCTACACTATTTAAAGATACTTATGCTTATGTGAAGAATTGTGATAAATGCCAAATGACTGGAACTATATCAAGGAGGAATGAGATACCTTTGACAAACATTTTGGAGATTGAATTGTTCGATGTATGGGGCATTGACTTCTTAGGCCCGTTTCCTTCTTCGTATGGGAACAAATACATCTTAATTGCTATAGGCTATGTATCCAAGTGGGTTGAAGCTGAAACATACCCTACAAATGATGCTAAAGTAGTCATGCGATTCCTACATAAGCATGTGTTTACACGATTTGGGATACCAAAAGCTATTATTAGTGATGAAGGTTCTCACTTTGTGAAAAAATGGCTTAAATGGTTGCTTGACAAATACGATGTGAAGCACAAGATTGCTACTGCCTATCACCCTCAGTCTAGTGGACAAGTTGAAAGAGTAAATCGCGAAATCAAAGGTATCCTTGAAAAGGTAGTACGCCTTGGCAAAAAAGATTGGTCTTGAAGACTCGATGATGTATTATGGGCCTATCGAACAACATTTAAGACTCCGTTAGGAATGACTCCTTATCGGTTAGTCTTTGGAAAGCAATGTCATTTGCCATTAGAGTTGGAGAATAAAGCTCTTTGAAGCAGTTGAACTTTGATCTTAAGCAAGTCGGTGAGAGAATGATGTTACAACTTGATGAGTTGGAAGAGCTGAGGTTGTTTTCCTATAAGAATGCCAAAATGTGTAAAGAAAGGTCAAAGAGATGGCATGATAGTCATATACAACTTCGCGAGCTTAAAGAAGGTCAGAAGGTTTTGTTATTTAATTCAAGGTTTAAGTTATTTCTTAGGAAGCTTAAATCCCGATGGAAAGAACCTTATACCATCTACTGAGTTTATCCTTATGGAGCTATTAAATTATACGACAATTACGAAGGTACGTTTAAAGTTAATGTCAATGTCTCAAACACTATTGGGATGGTGAAGTTGAGCGAATTGAATCCTTAATCAAATTAGCAGACCCTTAGTTTATCATGAACTTATTTTGTAAATAAATAAATAATTAGAAATTATTTTCTTAACTTATTACATTTAATTAATTCTATCTAAGGAGATTGGAACTTAAGCGGGACCGCTGTGACCCCTCCAACCTTTCCTAGGAATTAATTTAATGTAATTTGTTAAGAAGAAATTTTCTAATTAAGACTTAAAATTTTTAAGTTTCATTTATTCTGTTTAAATTTTAAATTTTAATGTCAATAAAAAGGGGTCAAATTTGGCCCAAGTACTAATAAGTTTTTTTTAGTAAGATACAGTCTGAGTTTGAGGCCCAAGACAACAAAAAGGAGGGAAATATCCATGCCTTGCCATTAGACCCACTGCTTGCCCCCCAAGTAACCCTAATATGGCTAAATTTTTGCTACATGTTGTCCTAATTTTTCCCTATATAAACCTCTCTCCATTCTACTAATTTTCATAACCCTCAAAGCAATTTGCTTACACCCTAAAAGCCCTAAATCTCTATTTTGTGTCGTCAACCTCAAATCTTGAAAGAAACCCTAGTTCTCTTCCCTTTTTTCCAAAATTCCCTATTGCCGTCACAAAGAGATTGCCAAAGCAACGTCGTTATTGTCGCACGTCATTGTCGTCACCGCACCATCCTTGTTGTCGCAGTAAGTTCTACCCACTTTGCCGATTTCTCTTTTCTTTCTTCTGTAGACACTTTGCCGAATTTTTGGGAAAAGATACTATGTCCCGTAAGAGAACCAGATCTTCAAAGAGTACTCCTAAAAACCCAATTTTGGTTGATGAAGAAGTGAAAGAGAGATTTGATTCAATCTTCAAACATCAACCTATGATGCTAGAAACAGGTTTTAACCTGAAGACTAATGATTTGATGGTTGTTCCTATACCGATTAGTAAAAAAATCAATGCTCTCAAGTGGGAATGATTTTGTGATGTTCGTTCACTTCCTGATGATGAACTAGCCCGAGAATTCTATGCTAGTTTGACTACACCAGATGCTACTAAAGTCATCGTTCGAAAGAAAAATGTATCTCTTGCTTCTAAGTCCATCAATGATTTGTTTAATTTATCTGATGTTGAAGAAGATGAGTACTACCTTATGATGAACAATATCAATTGGGATTTTCTTCAACAAGTTCTTGATGTGTTGTGACAAATCCGAGATCCCAATGGATTATAAGAAAGTATGAGAGCCATTCTTGTCGAAGAGAATACTTAAAACCAGTTGCAAAGGTATGGTTTTATTTCGTTCGCTACAGTTTTATGCCTATCTCACATAGTTCCACCATCTCGATGGAACGGATGCTTTTGTTATATGCAATTTTGATAGAAAAATCTATTAATGTTGGGAAAATTATCCTCAATGAGATTCACGATTGTGCTAAAAAGAAGGCAGGAAGTGCTTATTTCCCATCATTAATTACTTCACTTTGCTTAAAGGCCTGTGTTAAAACACAAGCAAATCTAAAGGGGCAATATATTTAAGGATGCATTACAAAGTATGATCTTGAAAGATTAGTAGAGAGGGTACATGAGCTAAATCAAGGCGAGCAAGAAGAGCCAAGTGAGCCGGATACAAAGGAGTCAACAGATGGAACTGGAATTGAAGCTAATTCAGTCACAGATAGTGAAGAGGATGAATCTGATAAGGAACCCAACATTCCTGAACCAAGGGTTGAGCCAGAAGAAGAACCAGTCAAGCTAAGTGTTGATACAACTCCCATGCCGACTTCTACAAGTACTTCAAGGAAATTTGAGTTGTCAATTTTGATGGATATGTGCAATTTCATGCACAATCAACAACAAACTTACTGGAAATATGAAAAAATTAGAGATGACTCAATTCGAAATACTTTTAAGAACATATCTTACACTTTTGTTCCTGAGTTCCCAGATGCTATCTTTGAGACATGGACGGAAGATACTGACGATGCAAGCGGAGATGAAGCTAAAGAAGACAAGGGGAATAAGTCAGAAAAATAAAAGGGGGATTCTTGTCATGTTATTTATTTAATTATTTTTAGATCCTTAGGAATTTATTTCTTTCATAATTAGGATTTAATTTCTACAGAATAAAACATAGCAAGCATGAACAAACTTAACACTTTTTTAGAAAGAATAAGACTAAGTGATGTGGTAATGGGAATGAACATGTCTAGGATTGGGTTATTAGGAAAGACTTGGTATTTAAGCAGTCTTAATGACTCACCTCTATTTCTTTACAACCCTACCTGGTGTTTAGTTTTCATTCATTACTTTGTTCTTGCAATGAGGACATTGCTTCTTTTTAAAGGGGGTAAGGCGAATAAATTGCTTAAACTTGTAAATTTTTTTTCAAGTATGCTTCAATTACTTCTTTCATAAGTATGTTTTAATAAATGAATGCTTAGAGATGTTTTTTGTTATTGAGATAGTTTGTATGCAATTATGAATGATGATTTTATCTAAGTGAAAGTATGTTATCATGAAGAATGGAATGCTTGTATGATCTTAGCCTTAGTGACATTTTCCATGAAAACTTAGTTTCTTTTGATATTAGACATGCATAGAGGTTTATATCTTTAGAATTGACTTAGTAACTTTCTTGAGGCGAAATCCTAGGGGACATAAAAATATAAAATAATATAGGCACTATTTCTTTGGACCATTTGAGCCTTTTCAAGCCAACCCTATGATATTAGACCCTTGAAACTGTAATTTTGAGCTTAAAGGTCTGTTTTTGCAATGAACCTACATTATAAGCCAGTTACAATCTTTTTAAACTTATCCTAATTTTGTGCACCTATCTTAACTTAAGTTGTCTTGGGAATCAACATTTGAGGAAATTTTCATAAAAATGTATGTGCTCATGCATAAAAAAAAAGAGAGAGCGAAGAAAAGTTCGCTCAGTCTTCAAAAAGGAAAAAATGTATGAGCTTGAGTTCAAAATAAGTTTGGGGGTGTTCCAAAGGTTCACTTAAAGAAAAAAGGTTGTATTATGAGAAAACCAAGACGAAGTTTAACGTTGAGATTTTTAAAAACCAAAATGTCTCATCTCTTAAAATCTCTACCTTTAACCGAGCCCCATTACAACCTTATAAAAGACCTATTGATTTGATGATTATGTCACCTACATTAGTGGATAGGAAGTCCTAAGTTCAATAGATGAAGATCATAAATAAGCATTGTGATTGTTTGCTTGATTGATAGGAAATTATGTTGAATGAAGAATGTTATCTATGGCCGTGACAAACATGAAAACTATGATTCATGTTGGCATATTTTGAAACTTAGTATAATCTTAAGGAATGTTTGCATATGAATTACTTGTTAATAAGGAAGATCAACAAGCATGAAGTTATTAATGCATGATTATGGGACAAAGATTGATGTTGCTTACACAATTAGCAATTTTGTCTTATCAAGACCTTTTGTTGTGCATAAACATTACTCGGGACAAGCAATGATTTAAGTTTGGGGGTGTGTAAACGGAAAAATTTATAGGATTGTTCCTATGTAATTTATCACCTTTTTTACTTAAATCTATTGTTAAAACTAAGTAATTGTTTAATAAATTAATGAAACATGTGAAAATATGAAATTAGAACATAGAAATTATTAAAATGTAATTTTATGCTTTATTATATAGTTTTCATGCAATAAATGGCTTATTTTGTATTAATTTGAATATATTATATTTTTTAGACATAAAATGGGCCATGCATGATTAAATTAAATAATAAAATATAAAATTATATTTATTTAATAATTCATTTTAAAAATATTTCATTAATAATTTGGGTTTTAATTAATTAATTAAATTGGATAAATTTTATTCTTTGGTCCTCTAACTTGTTGATTTATTTTGGACAGGTCTGATAGTTTTGCTGGATTATAAAACCGTCCAAATTGGAGACCAAGCCAACCCAAAATTTGGCTGCACATGGTTGTCCATAAACCACTCTTTGGTTTAATTGCACCATGTCCTTGAAGAGTTGAAGAAATTAGAGATTTACCTGAAGATTTACATTTGATCAAGTCTCAGTCCTGAGTTGTTGTGGCACTCAAATTGACAGAAAATCAAGGAAAAATCAGCTCAATTTGATTAATTTACGGTCAGCCACCCATGGAAGATGCTTCAGAAGACGAAAACTCCTATTTTTAGTAAACTATTCCCCCTCCTCACCTATAAATAAGACTCTCTCATTCCTTCATTCATCATCCCTCAAGCATTCCTCAATCATTATTCAAGCATCATTCCTTCTTCTCTCCAAATTCTCTTAGCCTTTTCCATTCACACTTATAGCATTATCTCTTCATAGAGATTTTAGCAATTAAGCCTATTAAAGAACCCTTGGTCAGCCACCTTGGAGAACCATCAGTAAAGGAGCAAAACAAAGAAACGAAGGAGTCTTGTCAGTCAGAGTCTTGCGTGACAGCCACTCTGAATTGGGTTTAATCTTTCTCTTCTTTAATTTAATATAAAGATGTTTGCTATGTGTTCTTTGTTCTTGTTTACAACAATGTTAGCTTAATTTTATTTAAGCTAGGATGATTGATTTGATTAAATAATATTTATTTGATTCATTCTTATAATGTTTGTGCCTCAATCGATCATGTTTTCAATTAAAATCAAGTCTGTATTTCGTTCATACATGATTGAAATGCACCTGAATTAGCTGAGCGATCCTAACCAGACGACGGCTAATGGATGCATAATTGAAATGTGCATGCTCAATTTAGATCCTAACCCGATTAAATTGTAGGTTGCATAACAACTCTAACCAAGCTCTGTTATCTGCATAGTTTTTAGATTTATGTGATTAAATTGTTTTAAACCTAACACGTCCCTATTACCTTACACGAATGCTAAGAAACCCTTAGTAAATAAGGATCAGTAAAATGCGTATTTAATAAGTAAATGATTCTGAAAGGACTTAATGTGGTTTCCAAACTCATGAAAGATCAAGTTGACATAAAATGTTTTTTCGAATGTTATGAAGCATGTTGATTATAAATTAAGTTTAGTTAAAGTAATTGTCCTAGTTTATTTATGTTATAATTGTTTCAAATTGTGTTTAATTTTACTAAAATCTTTTTCATTCATATAATTTGCATACTTAGGATAATTTGCATTAGGGATCATTGCGTTTAGCTTAATATATTTTAATAACCACTTCTCAACTATATTTTGTTTTTATTTACCAAATTGCTAATATAATTTTACAAATTAAGTGACTTAGCACAAATACAATTCCTATGGAGACGATAACTCGATACTTACTTATTACTTGATAACGACTATGTATAGTTGCACAAACCTACGCGTTACAAGCATCGAGATTATTTGTCTAACGTAATCTCTACTGTTGTGGCCAAAAAACTAGATTAGAAAGGGTGTGAAGTATGTCTGGACTTGGTGAGTGCTTCAGTTTTTGGGGACTCTTCTGTCGGGGATATCAGAACAGTGAAGGAATTTTCGGATGTATTTCCTGTTGAGTTAGCAGGTTTACCTCCGAATCGAGAATTTGAGTTTGGCATTGAGCTTCTATCGGGTACAACTCTGATGTTCATCGCTCATTATCGTATGGCATGAAAAGAGCTTACGAAACTTAAGGCTCAGCTTCAGGAACTACTAGATCATGGACTCATCCGTCCTAGTGTGTCTCTGTGGGGGACATCGATTTTGTTTGTAAAGAAAAAGGACGGTACCATGAGCATGTGTATTGACTACCGGCAGTTGAATAGGCTGACTATGAAGAATAAGTACCAACTTTCAAGGATCGTCGATTTTTTTGATCAGTTTCATGAGGCTTGGGTATTCTCGAAGATAGATCTTCGCTCTAGGTTTCATCAGCTTAGGGATAAAGAGGTTGATATTCATAAGACGACTTTTATAACTCGTTATGGGCACTACGAGTTCCTAGTTATGCTCTTTGGTTTAACGAATACTCCAGTTGCATTAATAGATCTAATGAATCAGATTTTCCAATCTTATCTGGATAAGTTTGTCATAGTCTTCATCGACGATATTTTAGTGTACTTTAAGACTGAGGATGAGCATGATGAGCATCTTAGAGTAGTGCTTCAGATACTTCGAGAGAAACAGTTCTACACTAAATTGAGAAAGTGCAAATTTTTGTTAAGAGAAGTAACGTTTCTAAGGCATGTGGTTTCTACTAAGGGGATCCGAGTTGGTCCTAGGAAGATTGAGGTTGTGCTTGATTGGAAATAGGCTAAGAACGTCTCTAAGATTCGCAGTTTTCTAGGTCTTGTAGGTTATTACCAGTGGTTTGTTGAGGGGATCTTGTTGATTGCAGCTCCTCTAACTAAGCTTCTGCGTAAGAATGTTCCTTCTGTTCGAGCTAATGCACAGCAATCGAGCTTTGAGAAATTCAAGTTTGTTCTGACTCAGGCTCCTGTTCTGATACAGCCTAAACCTGGTAAGGAGTTCGTGGTTTATAGTGATGTGTCACACATCAGTGTGGGTTGTGTACTGATGCAAGATGGTAAGGTTGTGGCTTATGCATCTCGACAGCTTAAGTCACACGAGGGGAATTATCTTACGCATGATCTCCAGTTAGCTACCGTGGTGTTTGCTTTAAAGATTTGGAGGTAGTATCTGTATGGTGAGAGGTGTATCATCTACACCGATCACAAGAGCCTTAAGTATCTCCTTACTCAAAAGGAGTTGAATCTTAGGCAGCGTAGATGGATTGAGCTGCTTAAGGACTATGACTGTACGATAGAGTATTATCCTGGTAAGACTAATGTGGTGGCCGATGCTCTCAGTCCAAGAGCGATGTCTGATTTGATAGTGATGTTTGGTCGTCTCAGTTTGTTTGATGATGGAAGTCTGCTAGTTGAGTTGCAAGTTAAGCTAACTTGGATTGATCAGATTTGGGATAAGTAGTTAAGGGATGATTCTCTGATTCTACGGTCTCGTCAGGTTGAGAGTGGCAGTGCATCTAATTTTGGGTTGAATAAGGATAGGGTTCTGTGTTTCCGAGGACAGATCTGCGTACCCAATGATTTTGATATAAGGCAGTTGATTCTGAGGGAAGCATATTGTATCCCTAATGCTATGCATTTCAGTGGAAATAAGATGTACCGAGACCTTCATGAACTCTATTGGTGGTCGAGTTTGAAGCAAGAGGTAACAAAATTGGCTGCTCATTGTCTGACATGTCAGCAAGTTAAGACTGAGCACTAGTTGCCTTCGAGTTTACTCTAACCCGTTAAGATTTTCTTATGGAAACGGGAGCGAATTACGATGGAATTGTTAGTGGTTTGCCTTTAACACCTACTAAGAAGGATTCTGTTTGGGTCATTTTGGATCGGTTGACCAATCCCACCCATTTTATTCTAGTTCGGACGGATTATTTTCTACAGAAGTTGGTCAAGCTCTACATTTCTGATATTGTGAGACTTCACGGGGTTCCAGTTTGGATAATTTTGTATAGGAATCCTCGCTTCACTTTTCGATTTTGGAAAAAAACTCCATGAAGCTCTAGGTTCAAGATTAGACTTCAGTACTGCGTTCTATCCTTAGACCGATGGTCAACCCGAGAGGGTGATTCAGATATTAGAGGATATGCTTTAGAGTTGTGTGATTGATTTTTGAGGTAGCTGGGAGGATTTTCTACTGTTACCTGAGTTCGCTTACAACAATATTTTTCAATCTAGAATATAGATTGTACCTTACGAGGCTCTGTATGGTCGTAAGTGTCACATTCCATTGTGTTGGACTAAGTTGGGTGCGCGACGGGTTTTGGGTCCTGAGTTGGTTTCTGAGACTGAGGACAAAGACTGATACGAGATTGTCTTAAGGCAGCTTTCAATAGACAGAAGTCTTATGCAAATCTAAAAAGGAGGGATATCGAGTACTCTGTGGGTGATTTCATGCTCCCTAAAGTATCTCTGTTGAAAAAAGTTTTAAATTTTCGACGTAAGTGCAAGTTGAGCCCTAGGTTCATTGGGCCATATCTGATTCTGAAGCGTATGTGACTGGTCGCTTATCAGTTAGAGCTACCTCTAGAGTTAGACAGTATCCATGATGTGTTTTATGTTTCGATGTTAAGGCGGTATCGGTCTGATCCATCTCACGTTGTTTCTATTGAAGAGATCGAGCTTAGACCGAATTTAACTTTTGAGGTGGTGTCAGTTCAGATTTTGGATCGAGACATAAATATTCTGAGGGGGAAGTCTATTCCATTAGTCAAGGTTCTATGGACGAATCATGGCACTGAGGAAGCCACGTGGGAACCTGAGGACTCGATACATCAGTAGTATCCTTACCTATTTGGATCAGGAAAATTTCAAGGTCAAAATTTCTTTTTAAGGGGGTAGAGTTGTAAACGCCCTAAATTTTTTAACTTGGTTACTGTGAATTCTAACATAAATGAGTCTCTACTTCAGAGGTTACGTGTTCTGGATGTGTGTTTGAGGTCTTAGGTTCAAGTCTTATTTATGGAAAATTCTGTTATTTTTATCCTAGTCTTATCTATATTGGGTGGGCTTATATTATATTTCTGGTAAACTCATATCAAAATGAGCCTGCTGGTTCAAGTGGTAAGGTGTTAGCTTACCTCAAGGTTCCGTGTTTGAATCCCTACGTGAACGTGAATGATAATTTTTGCTTCGGTTGTGTGATAGAGGTTCGATCAGAGTGAAATTCTAAAGTAGTTGTGAGTTTGTGGGTTGGATAGTTAGTGGGATAATAAGAGGAGTTAGGATTATCTGTTAGCCTTGATTTTTTAAATTTTATTTTTGATTTTTCCCAAAACTCTTCCCCCTTCTCTGACGTTTTTTTTCTTTTCTCCCTATTCTTTTCTCTTTCTTTGAAAAAATTCTTCTGTTTCCACTCCATAATCTTTCGTTCCAACTAAAACCATGTGTTATTGTTTTTTGACCGGCATTGTGGTTCGTTTGTCGCTCTCTTTTATCTCAAATTCTGATTGTAATTTGATTCGATAAGTTAGGTAGGTGTAGTTTAGTGTTCCTGGTTGGTGACTCTTTATTGAGTGTTTTCCTTAATGTCATTTAGGGGAAGACCAAGGGGTTCAGGATTGCCTGTCGGTGACTTAGTTGTGTGGAACTGTTGTTCTCGACTGAAGGTAAGGGTTTGGTTGAACAATTAGGTTGTTTGGATCAATTTTGTTTCGGTTTTGATAGTGATTTAGATGACTAATTCGATGATTTAATGATCAAGTTTAGGTTCTGGTTATCTCGTGGGAATGTTTGCGTCAATTTTGAACCAGATGTGTAATGAAAACACGAGAAATCGAGATTCGATAAAAGCCAAAAAGGGGTCTGTCGATGCCACACAGGCGTGTGCTCGGCCGTGTGGCAGGCCATGTGCGACACACGGTCGTGTGACGGACGAGTGTGTGGCCGTGTAGGCTACAACAGGCTAGGCCGATATGGGCTTGTGGGACTACACAAGTGTGCCATATGAGTGTGTGGGCTAAGGGGCAGGTTGTGTGGCCCACACGGGCAAGCCCAATTTGGGCGTGTAGGCCCACACAGGCATGTGAGCCCAAAAGACTGAAATTTTCCTTAGGGTCGCATAAGTCGTTCCGATCGACTGTGGGCCTTCTGTAGGGTTGGTAAGGGCAAACAAACCCTAATGCTTGATACCTTCCTAATCTGATAGACTGATTTAAGTTTAAGAAATCGATATGCATGATTTTTCGAATTGTAAAAGCATGTATGATATATGGATGTGAGCATGCGAGACACGTTAACACTGTATATTTGTATTTGTTATCTGTATCTATATATGGGACAGGTTTGGTTTATGTAGAGGAAGTGTTCTGTAAGGCGACATATCGCTGATTTACTGGCAGCTTGTCTACATACTATTCTGAGAAGTGTCGTTTAGACACTATGTTGTGTGTAAGGATGGGTGGGTATTTTATACCCCACATGGTGTGTTGGGATGGACAGAGATGGTGTGTAGAGGATGGGGGTAGGACTCTGTATATCTGTATGTTCTAAAAAACTGATTCTGGTACGATCTGACTCTGTTAAAGACTTATGTCTGCTTCTGTTCTGAAGTACTAAAACTCTGAATGTTATGCATGTTTGTCTTTGTTAAGTTACACACTGAGTTTATGAAAACTCACATCTGTTGTCTGCTCTGTTGAGGTAATTCTTAGGCATAGGTGGATCGGTGCGACGGAGTCTCAACGGTGATCACTAGTTAACGGATTGGTTTAATTAATAGTTTTATTTAAATTTTGGATTATTTTGAGAGTTTGTAATTTTTGGGACTCTCTAGATTGTTTGATTTTAATTTTGGTTTTGGATGTGTTTTTGAATTTTCTACAACTTTTAACAAAACGATATACTAAAACCATGATTTTACGCAAACAAATGTTTTTTTCTGAAAACACAAACTCGATTTTCAACTTTAAAAATATCAAACTTCCACTGCAAAGATAAGTTTTTTGAAAGAGCAAATTACAAAATTTTCTTAATTAGAATAATAATATGTTTGATAAAATAAGGATTCTTCTCAGTAACAATTAAACGCGAGAAATTTGACATAGTAAGACGAATTTCAAACCCTTTTTCATAACACTCCCAGATTCAGCCATAATGTCTAGGCTGAGTTTGGGGTGCTACAATTGCATTCCTTGAAGTGAATGCAAAAGAAAATATAAATCAAAATTATTCCAATATTTGGTAATACAAAATTACTCAAAAGCTCCAAAAGAGCTAATATATTAATATCTTGTGATGGTAAATTCATTGATTTTAAAAGATATGTATAATGGATCACATATTGAGATTGTAAATGAGGAAAAGATTATATTTCATATGAATCAAAAGAGGATTAGGTTATTGATTTATATTTATTTACTCTTGTTATAAATTGAATTGATCATGCTATTTTTATGATATTCTTTTGTCATTATCCCCGTTAAGGGGTTGAAAGCAAAATATTTGACTGTAAAAAATCTACTTAAATTGTGAAATAATTTAAAATAAAAATATGAGCAATAGAATATGGTAATTCTATCTAAAGCTCGTTATGGTTGGATGCACCTAAATTTGCAAGTTCTTAAAACTGTGAGTATAATTTTACAGTATTAAAAATAAGTTTTCAATTAAAATTTCGTGGAAAAATATTATTGATGAGAATCTTGCAAGAGATAACTTATTCAACTTTTCATGATTCAAATGCGCTCCTGTAGTAGCATTATCATGAAAAAAAATTACTTATGATTAAACAAAAGTTTTTAATTACAAAACCTAGCCCTTCCCTAAAGAGAATGTAACAATATGTAATAAATTCGAAAGACATAATCTTTGACGTGGATGTAGTAGGTTGGACTATAATAATAGTTATAGGGATGGTCGTAATAAATTTTCTCACCACCAGAAGTGGAAAAATGAAGAAAACAAGAATTTCTAAGAACTTTTTAAAAAGAGAGACAATTTATTTCTGAAGAGTCATTGGTTATGTACCTGTTATACACCTGGAAAATAAGATTCACTCTCAAAGTTTGCTATTAATAGATTTTGATTGGATCCAAAGTCTACTACTGGAGTTTAATTTGCTTACTTCTTAATAAAATCGTCAAGACTCAACGCAGAAAAAAAAGTACATCTTTAAATATTAAATCAAGTTGATATATGGTTTAAATATTTGAGATTGTCTTCTTTTTAAGTTTTGATTACATGAGTTTCATATTGTTTTAAGCGTCTCATTTGTTCATGAAAATGAATATTAACTAATTTATTTATATCGCTATAGTAGGTTTTATAATCAAATAATATATTTGATTTAAACATATTAAGTATGCAAATTTGTGTTAATAAACCAATGAATTTTTTGGTTATTCAGATTTAATTTAGTTCAAAGAATTGTTAAATGTAGTAGTTCATACGTTTTATATTATTCCATTTGTTAATTATTTAGAGAAATGACATGAGAAGTTGTAAATGAAAAGTTCTATAAGCATGAATGGTTGGATTTTGAATTAAATTTCATGCATGTTTATGATGATGGTTATGAAAAAAAATTGCTAGTTTTCATTATGTCTTATTTTTATGTTTGAGATGTGATGTTTATTGATATATTTAGTATAGGCTTGTTTCTATACATCACCTAGGCAGTTATTCTTGGTAGTTAACTGATTATGCAAAACTCTTGTTAAAAGTGTTTTAAAAATATTTTTGAACCGAACTTGGGACTTCTCACATCTGAAGTGAGAATCATACCACTAGACCAAATGCCCTACATTTGAAGATTTTGACATATTCCCTGAAGCGAATATTGCATATAATTATTTGGAAATTATATTTATTGAATTAGTGGCATTATAGACTTCACATTGATTTAGACATTTCTAGTAGTAAATGTCACAATAGTACTTATATGTGGATACAAAGCAAAAATAATGATAGTAAAATTATCAATTTCTTACAATTTAATACAATTGAAACACATGTTAAAGTAAACTAGAAGTTTACTTATACAAATGCATTTACTACTTGGCGTGACCAGTGAGACCATCCTAGATCATATATGATGCGAAAATTAATTGAGAATTCATACGGACATTCATTAAAGAATTAGAAGATTCGTTAATTTAAAAAATTCTCATTTGTTGCTTGTTCTCAATGAAAATTGATTGTTAGAAACTCACTAGCTAAAGTCGAGATTTAATGTCTTGCATTTCTGAAATGAATATGGGCCCATTCATCCACCATGTGGATGGTTTTAATATTATATGATTTTGGTAGATGCATCTACAAAATAACCACATATGTGTTATCAACTTGCAACCTGTCGTTTGCAAGATTACTTGTTTAAATAATTAATTTTAAATCATGTAATTAAGACAATTCATATTGCTAATACTGATGAGTTTATGTCAATCTTTTATTGATTAAGTTTGAAATTTTTTTGTAAAAGTTTGTTATTTATGCGCATAATGGTTTAGAAAAATTATTGATTGAATGCCTCTAATTAATGTCTAAACTATTACTTATGAGAACTAAACTTCCTATTTTAACATGAGATTATGTTGCTTTACATGTTGCACGTATCAAGCCAATAAGTTAAAAATACTCCACATTACAATTGGTTTTTGATCAAGAGTTAAATATTTCTCATCATTGAATTTTTTGTATATGCGTATATGTTCCAATTGCTCCACCACAACGCATAAAGATGGTTGACTCATCAAAGAAAGTTGGGAATATATATTAATTACAAGTCCCCTTGTATTATTAGATGTTTTGAATGTATTGGAGATTCAAATTATGACATAATTTATGATTACTATTTTGATTTGATAATTTTCCTGACACTAGGGGCAAGAAATAATAACATGTAATGAGTTAGGGTGAGAGTAATTTGAACCAAAAGTTCAATAATGATAACTCATTACAAGTTCCAAATATCAAAATTCTCATAAAAGGTAATAATAAATCTAGATGGTGATATAGTGAAGATGGGTGGTCCAGAAGAGACCCAAGACATAACTAATAAGTAAAACTCCAAAAGAGATTCAGGTACCTGAAACTGAAGATTAAAATAGTGAAAATAAGAGATCTTGATAAGTTATGTCAATTTGAGAAAATGTGGAATCGATAAAAAATTGGTCAACAATGGTTTTGTATGCAATATTATTGTTGAAATAATGAAATAAAAGGAGAATCTTGAATAAATTTATGGAATAGATTGTTCAAAATAGAAAGACGTAACTCAAGTACAATTAAATTCGTAGAGTTTTTGGTCCAGTAGTCCAAATATCTAAAGGTATAAAGCCAGTAAGGGTACAAATGAAATAGTTTTACAAAAGCGGAATAAAAATATAAAGTTTTTCACTAAGCCCTGGCATTGATTATGAAAAGATATAATATTCTTTTGTGGTGGATACAATAACCTTTAGATATATTATTAATCTGACAGTTCATAAAAGATTTAACTTGCATCTAATGGTTGTTGTTACAATCTTTTATGAATCACCATATAATAAAGTTTATATTAAAATCCTTGAAGGATTTAGAATGCTAGAATCATATTGAAATTCTCGGGAAATTGTTCATTTATATGAATTGAAATAATTTGAACATATGTGGTAGATTTGACTGAGTGAATAGTAGTTGAAGGAGGATAATAAAATGATCCAAAATACCTATTTATATTTTTATAGAAGAATTATGATTAAATTTTCCTATAATTATTGTTGAAACTCCTAAAGGGATCAAAATATATTTCCCCAAAATTTTTCCTCACTCATGACTTTCAAAAGCATGGTGATATAAATGCTTAGCAAATACATTCAAATAGACATTTGAAAGACTAGTATTCAAGATTGAATGTGCAGAATATGAAAAAGTATGTGATGTTTTCATGAGGGGGAGTAAATACGCGTTGTATTCTTTTTCCCTTAATTGAGGTTTTGTCCCATTGGGTTTTCCTGGTAAGGTTTTTAATGAGGCAACATATTATGCGTATTATAGATATTGTACTCTTTTTCTTTCACTAGGAATTTTTTTCCCACAGGGTTCTTTATAAGGTTTTAACGAGACACATTATCTTCCAATGGACATCCAATGGGGAGTGTTATGAATATCTTATTAAGTGAATGTTCATCAAGATCAAGATAAGTTTTGATGTATTTTAAATTCTAATAGTCATTAGAAGTAGATCTCTACTTCATTTATACTTTTTGTGCCTATAATTAGAGACTTTGGAGAAGCTTTTTAAATATTCTGATTGATCAATAAAATACGCTCTCTCTTTGTTCTCCCATTCTCTTTGTTCTTTACTCTCTGCCTATTTATTTTATAACAATTTAAATATAATTAAATATTAATCATAATTATTATATTGTTTCTCAAGTTTCAATTTTAGAGTTTATGGTTTATTAGATTATGACGCACTTACAATATGGGTCAAATTTTTTATATGATAATTCTATAAAAAAATTAATATGAAAATTAAATATAGTTTTAGTTAAAATAGTAAAATGGAAGAAAAGAAGATTATAAGGTCATAGATTCAAATTGCATACTATGTGCATGAATTTTTTTCTAAATTGTATGTAAAAAAATAAAAATATCCTCAAATTTATATTTATTTTTTTATAGAAAAACATAACATTTAATAATTTTACAATTAAGGTAAGACGTAATTGAATGTGACGTTTACTCAACCAAAATTTTAAATAAAAAATATAAATATCAGTTTTGAAATTTATGCACGTATTGTGGAATTTGCATCAGATATTCACAATTTATACCTAATGGTCTATAAGTAGTTGAGTACAGATATTTCTTTTTTATTAAAAAATATCTTCTAAGAAGACTTTTTTCTTTTAATATTTCTAACAAAACTTGGACTTGATTGCCTAAATGACACGAAACACGTTAAGTTGCCAAATATAATGGATGCCAATTCCTAGAAAATAGCGAAGCTTAATAAGTTTACCAATTAAAACAGTGTTTCAAGCTCCGGCCATGGATACCAAATCATTGTTGTTAACGTTAGTACTGATTCATGGCCTCCTGGTTTCGCAGACTGAAGCTGTTTCGAGGTTTTCTTTCGTCTTAATTCCCTCCGATGACCACCGGCACGGGTTCGTTGTTGTGTCTAAGCGAGATATTAACTTATCACCACCTCCTCCTCCTGACTGCAACCCTCTTCGTCAGCCTTGTTGATGCAAAGATCATTGCGGACGCTATCAAACCATTTTTACAGCAACAACAATAATCCGTTTCAACAGGTATAAGCAGTTTTAAAGTCGGGGTTTTTGGCAAGGAAAGCTACAAACCAATTTGAATAGTGCTTGCGTCATCCTCCAACATCAATTCCGATAGCTTCTATTTGTAAACCTTTGAAGACATTAGTTTTTGTTTTCGTATGAAGAAACGTCATTTAGGATCGTAACTTAATCTCATATCTATTGGCTTCTTTTCTATTAATCAAAGGTTTAAACCTGCTTTTTATAATTTAAAATAACTTAACCAGACTTTGAGTCTCTTGTAATTTTCTAATTTAAAAACCTTGATCATCCCATCCAATTTTGTTATTAGCGTTGCAGACGTGGTAATTATAAAAAAAGGCATATACTTTTTTAGCCCTTAATATTTATATTTCTTGTTAATTTGATCCTTACTCTTTAAAAGTACATGTAAAAATTTCATTTTTTTCAATAAAAAAATTTCTAAAATGGTTTTAATATATCTATATTTAAAATTTTCAAAAAGTATAAAATAGTAAAAACTCTTTAAAACTCAAAAAATATTTTTTAAAATAATATAAAAAGAAGTTTCAAAATTTTTAAAAATGAAATTATTTACTTCTGAAATGATAACAAGGTCTCTTCAAAGCTTGAATTATTCGTTGTGTCCATTCTAAATCGAATTTGGACAAGCATTGTTTAATTTAACTCAATTATATATAAAACTATTAATGGATGACATCGGTAGGGTTAAAGATACAATAAGTTACACACAACTTTTGAGATAGTGTTATTCTACCAAAAAATAGTGATAATTTATTTCTAAGTATAAATTCTACTTTTCGATAATAATAATTCTACCGGTTTCTATTTGAGAGAGAGTTTTACTTTCCCACTAAAAGTAAGAAAAATATTTTTTTTGGTTTTCTGTTTGAGCCGAAAGTGTCCAAGACTACACTTGAAGCAATTCATGGTACAAGGATAGTGGAGAAAGTCGTTTGGCTGAAAACCGGGAACGACAATGATCCATATAGCCCAAAACACAGGTGCGATTTTCAAAAATAGTTTATTACTATAAATATCAAAAGTCAACTCGATTTTCAAAATTTTAGTTTTTCGTTATGCAAGAAAATCATTTTTGAACCAGATTTTTTTTCCAAAAATTGCATCATGACGAGGAACCCCTGAAGCTGCAACCCTAACTAGACATTTTGTAAACTTTACAATTTGGTCCTAATTCAACCTCAGGGTAGCAAAAGAGTTTTTGTAAGCTCGTATAAGATCCGAAATTGATTATGTAACGTATTATGAATGTATAATATACTTATCTAAATGTATAAATGGTTACTTTGAATGTACAATTTATCATACTTGCTCCAGCAATGGATGTGACATCCCTTAGCTCAGACTTGACCACCAGGTTGGGTGTGGGGTGTTATAGTATCCATGATACTTACGTTGATGGATGATTTCCAACACTTAATCAAGCTTCCATGATCACCAATTCATCATCAATTAAGATTAAAACTCAAAAAATTAACATTTTGCCCAATTCCATACAACCAAAAATACTTTAAAAATTAATATAAATTCATTTAAAGCTTTCTCATGGTAAATATCAAACTTTTGAAGGTATGGGAAACCATTTCTTACCTTAATAAAGCTTTCAAGCTCCAGCCATAAATTAACTCATTAAAATCCATAAATCATGGGTTGAGAATGGTGAAATTGATGCTGTAAATAAGTTTAGGAGGTTATTTCTTAAGAGATTTTAACAAAATCTCAATGTGGGTTGTAGGAATTTTGGAAGAAAATGAAGAAGGCAGCAACGAACTAAAGAGGAAAAAAACTGAAAGCCATGAGAGCTTGCTGCTAGCTGAAGAGGAAGAGGAATAAGTTGATAAGGTTTCATTCCCCATTTAAAATTGTCACCAAATGGGGCCAAGGCCTAAACCTATCCATTTCAAGTCTAATTTATGCCATTTTAAGGCCCATTTCTTTAAAACAATGTTCTAACGATTCAAAATAAATTTAGACACCAAATAGCATATTTAAATATTATTTCCATCATAAAATTCTCGAGAATTAACCAAATTACCCTATTTCAACAAAATTATCATTTTGCCCATTTTTTATCATTTTTAGTGATTTCTTTGCAAAATTTGATACTTAGACCAATTGAAGCCTATAATTCATCATAAATATTTAATATCATTCATAAGTGGTGAAAGTTGCACATTTATCTCTTCTCTCACAAAAATGGAAATTATAATTTAGTCCCAAACTATTCAAAATTTCTAATTTAGTCTAAAAAGTTATTTTCATCACACCAAATCACATTCCAATCCATTTCATGTCAAATAATACATAATAATTAATATTTTTCATATTCAGATGATTTTGCACATTAGTCTTCATACTTTTCAAAATTTACAATTATATCATTTTAACATTATTGAGTAATATTTTCTTGTATCTCATTGATAGGAGTGTTTAGGTATTTATACATGTTGTTACAGATGTTATTACAGCTCATGATAGCGCATCACTATTTTGTCTTAACTCCGTTGCCATTAGTACTGACATTCTCTATCCTTTGTATTGACATTAGTTACAAACTCCAGGTCTATTGGGCACGTGCCTACGGAGCATGTAGTTCTTTTTGTCCTTGGGACTAACATTCTGGGTAGACTCCACACTTGCTGGACACATGTCTAGGTGGCCTGTGAAGCACGCGATCCTTTCTGTGAACTCATTGGATGTATGTGAGCCAAGACCATGGCCTTCATTGGGTTCCTGCAAGCTAGATCTGCGGCCTCTACCTTGCGAGTAGGGTTTGCAAGCTCACTTTGCTATCCTCTCATTGTTTTCCTCACATTCAATATTCTGAAGGGACCTATTTGGGTCAGAGATTAGAGACTCGGATCCTTTCTATAACTTGGGTCGATTATTACTGATGTATAACAATTTACTCCCTCCCCTAGTGGGCCTAAGGGGTGTTATAGAATGGTGCACCTTAGGTCAATCATGTCAAGTTTAAATGCGGCTTGATGGGTATTTTACAAGCTGATATGTATAACGATTGCTCTAACACATGTGTAAGTGGGTTTCGAGTGTGCTTATTTGATCATTAAAAGCTGAATTATTTCCATCTGCTTGCATCTAGATCGTTGATTTTCCTTAGTTACAAAAATCATCAAAGAGCGGGAAGAGAAATCCTTCTTTCAAAGGGGGAACCTCTAGAGCCCTAAATCTTTCACACTTATCATTTTAGCAATCTGAAACAAAGGTAATTTCAAAAACATTTGTACTTTTTAATTTCTGTTTTCTTTTATCAATACTATGACAAAGATAACATGGATTGGTAACCGAACCATCCAAGCCCATCCACCACGGGAATGACTGTCTCTGATTTTGGTGATAGACAAAATCTATTCCTACACCTCTAAGTAGGAGGAATTGTAACGAGTTCTGGCTGTACGGGGAATAAAACTTCTCAATTTTGTGTATGAGTTCTCTATCCCGGAAGGGTCACACCAATTGTGCGAAACGACTAAAAATAGCTTCATGCATCCAATTCACATGCTAGAGGCTGGATTCCATTTGCCACTACACCATTTCTTCTGTAGTTTGCTCAAGGACTACAAGATTGCCCCTGGTCAACTCTCGGGATTTTCTTGGTGGATTGCCATGGCGTACTTCATCAACTATTATCGACATGATGAGGTTCCCTTACTCGCCATTTTTCAACATCTATATCAGTTGAAGGGCCATAATTTGGAGAATTCGTCGAGCTTCTATTACTTCTCTCCTCGCAAAAAGGTGGAGACGATCATTGTGAACTAATGTTCCAACCTTTTTCTAAACTGGGGGAAGTATGTCGAGTTCGCAGCAAACTTGGCGAGGACTTTGCTTTCCCAATAAAGTGGTCCTCGTCGAGTAGGGACATGTGCTTGTTTCAGCAAACCCTCTATTCAAAAGGAGTTACGGTTCAATTTCAGAGGCTTCATACTGGACACCCGCTGGTTCTAGAGGATTTTATCTCAACGAGAAACGTATTTAGATATTGTTTAGAGGGTTTCAGCCCCAATTGATGGAGGCCTAGTGATAACAGTGAAGTCTCCCAGTTCGTTGGTGCACTACTTAAGAGCTGTATGTGGCCTCATGACTCCTTTGATGAGCTAGGTCTAATATTGTGGGATTTCACGGAAGAAAAAATGAATTTTTTTTCTATCGTTTATGTGATATGAAACCCGTTTGCTCTCGCTGAGTTTTTACAAAGGGAAGGTGGTAGACAAGATATTAATTTGTTAATTACTCCCACTAATCATAAGGTTGTTGTTAATATAGGGATCAATCACAACTCCAGGGACAATTTCACTGAGATTGATAGTACCTATCGTGAACTCAACAAGGCTATGAATATTGATTCTTTGATCAGTGGTGCCCACAAAAAGCGTAAGACTACCACAGAGACTATGTGCATCGGTTGTGTGAGTGGGGAAGAGAGCAGCGCATAGTTAGAGCGACATAGTAAAACAAAGGCGGACCTTGTTGATCCTATTACTGTAGTGGCTGAAGCTCCAACTTCTCCCATGGCTAGCCCACCGCCAGTCTTCTCTGCTAGTTTGTTGATTGCCCTTAATGAGGATACTCCTCCCTTTGCCCCTCATATTTTTCTTTCTGTACTTGCTATTGAAGAAGTGTCAGTTAAAGGTGATGGAAGTTTGTTTCAATGGTACGGAGAATTGAGCACACAAGACTACCTTTATAATCTTGATGACGTGGCCCATAGATGGCAAGCTTCTATGCCAGAGCTGCGAAGCTAAGCAACGTATGAATAACCCCAGCATCGAGCAAGTCCTTATCTTTGCGATTCCTACTTTCTGAGGCTAATGTGAGTGGGTTGAGATATGAAGAGGCCCGTTAAAAGGAGCTTATAGAGACTAAGGTAGAGTTGCCAAAAGTTCGTGAGCTGTATCATAAGATGGGGGTGGAAAATGAGGTTATCAATAATTAAATTAAAATGGATGAGTTAGCGTGCGAACTGGTCGCTGAAAGAGAGAGCAAAGAGGCTATGCAGGCTGAGGCAAAAAGGGTCACTGTGGAACATGCGACCTTACTAGAGAAAATCATTAATGAGTACCAGGACCAAGTGGAGAGCACTATGCGGAAGCAGTCTGAAGCCCTGAAATAGTTCAAAAAGAAAACAAATGAGGATGTTTTGAATTCTATTTCGAAGCTCAAAATGAACATACTGCTATACGCTCAATTCACTGGTGGCCCCTTCGATGTTCGCAAAGTGGACCTCGACGCTCTCGATGGGGTGGATATGAACGAGCTGGGTTTTGATGTGCTATGTCCCCTGGGTGCTACATGAGACTTATTTGTATCCACCTGAAAGAACTCTCCATACTTCTACTTAGAGGAGAATCCAACTGAGAATAAGGAGAATGAGGATTTGGTCCTTCCTACTGAAAACGATGACGTTGCCCCTCCTGACAATACAAACTAACGTTCTGATGGAAAAGATAATGTATCATAGTTTCCTTGTATTTGTTGTTGTTTTGAAATTTTATGATTGAAGAAGTCTATTTTTGATAACATATTTCCATTTTTTCTTTTACGAGTCTATCATATTTATCATATAGCTCTATTGTTATTATAAAGGCTTTAAGTAAAAACCTTCAAAAATCACCAACTATACTTGAGGAAATTTTGAACGATAATCAACTGAGATGTGAATCCGCAAGCTATTTTATACTTAAGGAAATTCTAAGAGATAAGCAACTGAGGATGTAAACTCATGAGTTGTTTTATACTTCCTTAAAATTTGGAAAAATAACACGACTGGAAGTTTTTAACTTTCGCTAACTATTTTGGAGGCTACGGTTTTTATTCTGCGAGCCTTAGTATGACAACTTGGTGTTTTGCTCTCGCTAACTTTGTTGAAGGCTGCCGTTTTTTATCCTGCGAGCCTTAGTATGAGAGCTAGGAGCTTTGCTCTCGCTAACTGTGTTGAAGGCTACGATTTTTTTATCCTGCGAGTCTTAGTATGACAGTTGGGAGCTTTGCTTTCACTAGCTATGTTGGTGGCTGCAATTTTTTATCTTACGAACCTTAGTATGACACAAATGTTGTTAGGGAAAAATTCTTCATTCACAAGGTAAGGATTTAGACATAATACTTTTTGAGATGTTGGGCATTCCAAGTTCGTGATACAACCGTACCCTTCATTCTCACTCGCTTATATGCTCTATAACCTATTTTTTCTATAATGTTGTATGGCCCTTACCAATTTAGGGCATTTTTCCTTGTTGCAAAATAGGTAGACTAGCTTCGGTATTTTATAAAACAAGATTGCCTACTTGGAACTACATGTTTTTTACTTTGGAATTGTAGTAACGAGCTACTTGTTTGGTGTGTGTTGTGTTACTAATTTTAGCTGCTTCTCTGAGTTCATCAATCAGGTTAAGATTTAGCCTAATGGCCTCCTAATTAGCTTCCTCATTAAAATGTTGTGTTCTGTGGGACCTCAAACCAATCTATGTAGAGATTACAACTTCTGCACTGTATACAAGCGAAAAAGTTGTTTCTCCAGTTGCAGTATGGGTGTAGCTCACAGGCCCATAAAATTCCAGGCAGTTCTTCAAACTAAGCACCCTTAGCCCCAACTTTTTTCTTGAGGGCTGTTAGAATTTTCTTGTTCATTACTTCCACTTGCCCGTTAGTCTATGGCATTTTCACTAAGCTTTGAGCTAGGGCTATCTGCAGGTCAGTGCAAAATTTTTTAAACTTTCCTTGGAACTGAGTACCATTGTTTATAATAAACACACGAGGTATCCCGAACCTACAGACAATCGATTTCCATAAGAAAGGTTCCATCTGTTTCTCTGTTATAGTTGTCAAAGCTTCAGCTTCAATCCATTTGGTGAAGTAGTCCACAGCCACTACTATAAACTTCTTTTGTGCTGTGGCTATAGGAAACGGGCCAAGAATATAAACCTCCCAAGTTGCGAATGGCCAAGGGCTTGACATGACATGACATTTCTTTGGCAAGAATCACATATGCGAACCAACTAGTGCGCGTCTTTCTGGACTGTAGGCCAGTAATACTCTTACCTAAAGATTTTTTGTGTGAGTAATCTACCTCCTAAGTGATCATTGCAAATCCCTCTATGGATTTCTCGCATAACATATTCAGACTCAGGTGGTAATAGGCACCGTAGCAGTGCATGTAAAACTCCTTTTCTATAGAGTACACCCTTTAAAAACGTGTACCTATCAAATGTAGGATAAAATATGTTGTCTTAATTCATTGTGTAATCATATGAGTTTACGAAATTCAAATATTCGAATCATATATTAGGAATTTGGAAAATATTTGTAATCTGTAATGATGACATACCTCGTTGCTCTACATTGTAGTTTTACGAGCTCTTATTGTCTCGATTTTCTAGTTCACCTTAGAGGGTGCAAATTATTGGTGCCATCCAAGTCTCCTCTTAATCTATCCAAGTCTACCTATTCCCAAGTAGGATTTTCCCTCTTTGTTCGATGACAACAAAGGATGTTAATTTGGGTAAAACGTTAGCACGTGTGTTGTTACTTCTCGGGAGCTGTTTAATATAAGCTTTGTTGAACCCTACGAGCAACTGGGTTGTTATTGCATGATTATTTTTCAACATTATTTCCTTTATGTCGTATTCACCATTAATTTGTGTTGACACCAACTACGAATCTGTGTGGACAACCAAGTAATTCAATCCTAACTGGCATGCTAATTGCAGTCCTAATACCAAGGCTTCATATTCAACGATGTTATTAAATGTTTAGAACCTAAATGACAATCTGTACTACCATTCGCTGCCACTAGGGTTGATTATGAGTGCTCCTACCCATGAACCTTTTTTGGCTGCGAAACCATCGACATAAACTAGCCAAATTTTTGAATTATCAGTTGCATGTACACTTTCTAAAGGTGGGCTAACTACTAAACGATATGCAACAAGTGAAAAAGTAATTTTAGTATAAAATACGAAATACATAGTGCTTTATCATAAAGTATAACATATGGAATTGTTAGCATGTTATGTATCTTCATAAATATAACTAATCAAATTGTTAACTTCCATCAATGTTGATACATCATACAATTTTTATAGGATATTTACTATCCAACATTTCAAGTTGTAACCTACATTACCTATTGCATCATGAGTTCTTTCAAACGAATACTCCACTATAAAGTCAGCTAGCACCTATCGTTTTATTGTTTTTCGTGAGGCAAAGCCTATTTTTATTTAGCAAGCTCAATACTCCACTTTGTTACCCTTCCTAAAGTATCTGCCTTGGACATCACTTCTTTAATGGGCTGATTGGTAATCACAATGATTAGATGGGCTTGGAAGTACAAGCGCAATTTGTGAGCTGTAATTATCAAAGCATAGATACACTTTTCTATTTTTGAGTACCTTAGTTCGCCATTTTGGAGTACCTTGCTGGTGTAGTACACCGAAAATTGGTGGACACCCTCTGACTTAACTAATACTCCTATGACTGTCTTTTCTGAGGTAGTCAAATATAGGTAAAGGGTTTCTCCTACTTGGGGTGATATCAAGAGTAGAGAGGAGATGAGATATAGTTTTAATTCCTTAAGGTCGCTTGACATTGTTCGGGTCCACGAGAAGGAGGTCCTCAAAGCTTTGAAGAAGGGGAGACACTTGTCTGCCATCCTGGAAATGAATCTGTTAAGTTCCACCACTCTACCTATAAGGCGCTGTACATCTTTTATGATTCATGGAGGAGGCATGATGGCTTGGATCTTTTCCGGGTTCACCTTTATACCTATCATGAACCCCAAAAACCTACCAGCTCACACACTAAAGGCACACTTCTTAGGATTCAGCTTCATTTTATGAGCACTTCAGACTGCAAATGTCTCTGCTAGGCTTTGCACATATTCCCTCATTGACTTGCTCTTTAGTAACATATCATCCACGTAGACCTCGAGCCTGTGACCTATCTGGTCCTTGAATATCCTATTTACTAGTCTCTAATAGGTTGCTCCAGCATTCTTGAGATCGAATGGCATGACCTGAAAAAAAAAGCCTTTCATCAGTGATGAAGGCTGTCTTTTCCTGGTCGCCCCAATCCAACAGAATCTGATTGTATGCTAAAAAAGCATCAATGAAGCTCATGAACTTGTGGCCTACAAAGGAATCCACTAATAGATCAATTGAGAGAAGGGGAAAATTATCCTTAGGGCGCACTTTGTTAAGGTTGGTGAAGTCGATACACATTCTCTATTTCTCATTTGTCTTCTTCACCATTACTATATTCGAAACCCAATCTAGATATTCCACTTCTCCAATGAATCCTACCGATAATAACTTAGCTACCTTCTGTCACACTGCTTCCACAATTATGGCTCGAATTTCCTTCTCTATTGCTTTATTGGCTTCATCTACGGGAGTACATTCAATTTGTGCACAATAACTTGGGGGTCTACACCCTGCATGTTTGTTGCGGACCAAGCAAAAACATCCAAATTCTTCCTCAAGCATCGGATCAGTACATTCTTTTCTTCTTCTTTCAATGCTAAAGAAATTTTTACAGTCATTTATTCATTATCACAAAATAGTTACAAAAACTCAGTGTATTTAGCGACTTTGGGTTTTTCGCTCATATGTTCATCTCTCACATCCAAACTATCTAAATCAAGAACCTGACTTGCCAATTTAGGTCCTTGTGCATTTTTTCCTTCGACCACGGGCTCTCTAACTTGTTTGATAGATAACATATGACACTGCCTCGTACCCTGCTAATTTGATCACAAGAATCCAACCCCAATCTTTGTCGCCTTGATTTTCATACAGAACGTTACGACCACCATATTTTCCATCCTCATTATTGGCCTTTCGAAGATGACATTGTAACACCCCAAACCCTGTCTAAACGTTATGACTGAATTTGGAAATTTCACATTGTAACACCCCTTACCCGTATTCGACGCCGGAATAAGGTACGAGGCATTACTAGAAGACATACATTTGCAAACGTATGAAACCAAGTTACAAAATTTCATCCGAATTAAAACTTTTAAATTATTAAGTGCTTTTATAATTCTTTACAACATATCATCGAAATATTATGTTCATAACAAATAGGGCCTACGAGACCCGATATTTACTCATGTAATTCAAAGCTTCATTTCCATTTCATTCAATTCACAATTTCTCATGTTCACAATTAAAATCATTTTCTCAATCCAATATATATATTTCAATCATCTATGAATATAAATTATCTCATTGTACAGAATCACATATCTTCTTACCATAAGATTTTTAGAATTTTTGGTTTAGCCAATAAGTATAGTTTATTCTTTAAATTCCCCTGTTTCACTGTTTGACAGTTCCGACCCCTCTTCACTAAAAATTAATTATCTCATTGTACATGATTTGGATGATATTTATGTTTATTTACTTTGAAAATATATTCAATAAGGATTCTAAGAATATAAATTATAACTAATAATTATTTTTATTCAATTTTTGATGATTTTCCAAAGTCAGAACAGGAGAACCCGAATTCATTCTAACCTTGTCTCATAAAATTTATTATATCTCATGATTTACAATTTCATTACTTACACCGTTTCTTCTGTGAGAAACTAGACTTAATAAGATTTAATTCCATATTTTTTACATCCTCTAATTCGATTTTCACAATTTAGGGTGATTTTTCAAAGTTAACCTACTGCTACTGTCCAAAATTGTTTTAGTGCAAGATGTTGATTACTAAGTTTATAACTCCCTAATTCCCTTTCTCTATAATATTTCCCATCATTTTCACTTATTTCCCTTCACTAATATATCAAGAACATAAGATTTTATTTAAGAAAACTCTACTATAACATCATTTTCATGCTTTTTTCAACAATAACAAACTTAAAAATATATTGAAATCTTGATGCTCTTACCTTGTGCTATTGATTTCAATATTAAACTTGATTGTCTCTCTCCTCCGGCTTCTATTTCTTGAATTTAACTTGAAATTCTAGCTCCCCATTGTCTCCTTATTATTTTTCTCTCTTGGAAGATATGGAAATTCTTTTGATTTCTAGGTGAAAATAGTGAATTTTTGGTGAAAGGACCAAATTGTAAAGAAAGCAAAACTTTCTTTCTTCTCTTCTCTTCTAACGTTGGTTGCATGGAAAGATGATAATTTTTTCATCATCTTTCCTCCCTTTTATATTAATTAAATAACATTTATCTAATTAATTAATTAAAAATATCACAGAAATCATCATTACCTTCTAGAATTCTCTCTCTATTTGACCATTTTGCCCTTTATAATCTTTTGAAATTCCATCATTGAGTCATCACTTAATTTGGTAAAATTACAATTTAGTCCTTCAAAATTCCTCACATTTTCAATTTGGTCCTAATTTATCCATTTTCCTTAGTTTCTAGATTATTCCACCATTAAAATATTTACACTATTGGTCCTTTAACTTTTTCATATTTACACTTTAACCCCTCAAATTTTGAGTATTTACTCTTGGGCAACAAAACATTTCTCACTTTTGCAATTTAATCCTTTCTTGAATTAATATGTCATAATATACTTCCAATGTTGACATAACTCAATATTAACCTTTTTATCACTTTATTTCCTTATTTTACTATATCAAGGATATTATCTTACTTTATTACAGTAGTAATTTTCGGGGTATTATAGACATTGTATACCTTTGGGTGGTCTACAATGTGGAACTGAACATATTCCTTGGTTGTATACTTGTCATCCCTTAAGGTGACTAGTAAGGTGATTGAACCTCTCACCTCAACAGGGTGATTCACGAAACTATACAACGGGCTAGCCTTCGACAACGCCTATTCATTTAGCCCCATCTTCTGATATGTGTCCCAAAACAACACTTCCATTGCACTCCCGTTGTCCACTAATATTCTTTTAACCTTGAAACTCGCGACTGCTATCGAGACCACCATCATATCGTTACCTTCTTTGTCGTGGACAAGTTTCTCGTCATCACTACCAAATTCCACACTCCATTTCTCCTGCTGTCGTAACCTCTTGGGAGTGCTAATTGACATTAAACTTCACTTGTATGCCCTCCTCTTTATATTGGAACTTGCCCAATCCTCGTCTGTACCTACGATCACATGGATGGTACCCCTAACTTTTTGTTTACCCTTGGGATCACTGCGCGAGCTCTGACCCTGCTGTGAACCACTTTGATTCATGAATTTGGTGAGCTCATAATTTTGACTTGCCTTTTCTATAGCATCTTTCAACGTGAAACAATCCTCGATCTTGTGCCCAATTTCATCTTGAATAACGCACTGGTCCCTTGAGTTCATCCTTCTCCAAATGCTCCTCATCGGAGGTGGCTTGTGTAAGAACCCAAGGCTCTTGACTTGAGTAAGAATGTAGGTTCGGGTAGCATTTAGAGTGTAATCTTCAAACCTTCCCTGAGAAACATATCTTCTGGTGTGGTCTTACTGAGGTCTCAGGAGAGCCTTAAGTGTGTCACCTTTGGCCTGACTCTTTTGTGGCCTTTCGTTTCTTACTCACAGTGATTAGTTAGGGGCCCCTATTTGCTGCGAGGTCCATCCTTGTTTCTGAACTATCTGTCTTCCCTATAAAAGGTGGCATGTGACGCTCTTTTGATTTCCTCTACTTTTGTGAACTTGTGGGTTCGCTCGTAAAGGTCAGCCAGACTCTGTAGTTTTTTATATGTAAAGGAATATTGTACGTGGTCATTTTGTACTCCCATGATAAAGACATCTGTGGTCCACTAGTCCTCCAAGTTTTTGGTGTTTAGGGTTGCCGCATGGAACCTCTTCATGTAGTCTTGAAAGGACTCGCCCTCCTTTTATTTCACAGACATGAGTCTCATAGGCATATTCATGATCGCTTTATGGACTCTAAATCTACCCAAGAACATATATCCCAACTAAAGAAGTTTTGAATTGAATCTTATGGAAAAGATAGGTACCAATCATTGGCACTCCCTTTGAGCGTTGTGGAAAAGGCTTTTCACTTCGCTGCATCTAATGATCCCAACACATTCATGTAGTCATTGTACTATATCATATGAGCTCTTGAGTCCCTTCTTCCCTCAAACATATCCTTCAAGACCTTGAAGTCACATGATAAGTTCACCGCTTCCATTTCAAAGGTAAATAGGTTATTGGAACAAAAAAGCCAATCCATGTTCTGCGATTCAGTGTGTAACGCCCTTATGTCTCTACATAACTCGTCCATGACCTTTTGCCATTCTTTGATCTGCATGCCTAGGGCCTCGTCCTGCGTGTTTAGATTATCCTAAAAAATAGAGTTACCAGAATGCACATTCATTCGCAACTTCTCGTTCTGCTTGAGTAGTTGGAAACACGAAAATATACACACTTTTCATGCCCTTTTTAACTCAAATTCATGCACTTTCAGTAAAATTCTTGTCGAAAAATAAATAATAATTATAAAAAAATTAAAATGCACTCAAATTATGAAAATTTTGAATTTTAATTAATTTTATATCAAATTTTGATTATTTTCGACAGGTTTGCACAAAGGGCAAAAAATGGCTTAACAGACACTACTAGAAGTGTAAAACCGAGAAACAATTTTGAAGCATCAAGGCGAATTAATTTTTCAGCCTAAGACGGTCCAAAATTTGTGTATTAATTCATAATATAATTAATTTTAATTTTAATCCAATTTAATTTGGGTTAAATAAATTATTATTAATTAATTATGAAAAGGGGCCCAGTTGAGCTAAACTGAGAAAACCAATCCAACCGAGCATTGGGCAGCCCAAAACCATCCCATATGCTAACCCAATTAGCTTGTTTGGATGACTATTTAGCTTGAAAAATGGCCCTTGAAGACTCCTTCAATTTGCATTCAAACCCCTCCACTATTCATGCCTTTCAAGATTTGTCCCTACCTAAAACTAGCATGTTTGAAATCTTCAAACATGCCACATGTGTGGCCGGACATGGAGGGAGTCTTTGGATACTTATTTTGACTATTTTTAGCAGCCTTCTCAACCTATAAATACCCCTCTTGGCCGCTCACTTCAAACACATCTCAAAACCTCTTACCCTTTCACTTCTCTCTCACTTTCTCTCTTCAATCCCCTTCCATTGTTCTTCATTTTCTTCCCTATTCCTTTGTCGATTTAACCTCTTGAAAAAGATTCATTCAACCACCATTTGGAGCAGCATTCAAGTGTTCATGAAAGCCTCAGTTCGACAGGAACAAGTGGAGAAGGAGGAGCAAAGCAAACTAGTCAAGCCTCGGTGAAGCACCGGATTTGATTCTTGTTCTCTATCCTTTTAATTTTGTTGTTGTTATGATGAACATGTCTATGAATATTTTTGATGTTGGTATTTTTAGTTTAATAATATGGCTTAAATTTAATTCCTGTTAGGTTGATTGCATTTCGTCTACTTGAGCCATTAAAATTGTGTTTGTGTTGTTATAGGTCTCGATAATATGTTTGATTAAGTAAAACTATGACTACGTTATTCTTGCATTACAATTTTAAAGTAACTAATAAATTAATTATTTAAACGGATTGAAATTGTAATTAATTGACACAATACTTCATCAATGCATGTTTAATCATCTAAGGTAGCTGAGGATTAAATTAGCAACGGTATCTAACAATACATTAGCCTTGCATAACTTGCAAGATTAATGTGATTAAATTGTTTTAAGGTAGAAATACATTGTTACCTCACGTAATCTTTTATGTGCTTATGATATTGAATTAATTTTTTGAATTGGCATAGAGATATGTATAAGAGATTATTTTAATTTCATAAGTATGTATGTGCATTAACACATTTGCTTATTAAAATTTGTTTAACCGGTTGAATTGACGTAGAGATATAGTCAAGAGATAAATGGATTTTGGTAGGTAAATATGTTCATAAGTTAACAAATTACCGAGTTGCTGTGAATTTATTCGTAACAATATGAACATGAGTTTAATAATTCTAAGTTAAGAAATGTAATTAATCTAACACAATTATGCCATCTTGATTAAAATCATCTTTTGAAATCGTGCATTGGAACTTTTATTTTATTTTTATTTATTGTACTTAGTTAAAATCCTAGTTTTTAATCACCTCCTCCAATCAAAATATTTTTCTTCACTAAAGTATTTTAAATTTCATTCATAAATAATTTTTTTCACAGTCCCTGTGGGTATGATAACTCGACATTTACTTGTCACTTTATTACTTGTTGCGATTGTGTACACTTGCACATTTCTGTCGTTCCAAGTTTTTGGCGCTGTTGCTAGTGACTGTTATAAAAATCATTATCTGTTAATTTGTTAATTTTGCATTTTGGTTTATTTTTCTGTTCAATTTTGACTTAATTAAATTTTCTATGTTTGTTTCAGGTGTTTATGAGTATTGGTCGAATCATTGATTTACTCCTCGTAAACCCTGAGATTGAAAGAACTTTTCAACAATAGAGAAGACAAGAAAGTTAGAGAAGGACCAAAGAGATGAACTTTGAAAATCCGAATCAAGAAAACGGAGCAAACCCTGCTCAAAATCCTATCGTTATTACTAATGATAGGGATAGAGCTCTAAGACAGTATGTTGTGCTAGTGTTTCATGATCTTAATCCTGGTATTAGGAGACCTAAAATTGAGGCACAACAATTCAAGCTAAAGCCAGTCATGTTCCAGATGCTTCAGACAATGGGCCAATTCAGTGGAATGCCTACCGAAGATCCTCACCTTCACTTAAGACTATTTATGGAGGTGAGCGATTCTTTCTAGTTAGTCGGAGTGCCCGAAGATGCATTACGATTGAATCTGTTCACGTATTTGCTAAAGGACAGAGCTCGAGCCTAGTTGAAGTTATTGCCAGCAAATTCAATTTCCACATAGCAACAGTTAGCAAAAAAATGCCTCATAAAGTATTTCTCGCTTAGCACTAATGCTAAGTTAAGGAATGAGATCACTGCTTTCCAACAAATGGATGATGAGTCATTGTATGAGGCATGAGAAAGGTACAACGAATTATTATGGAAGTGCCCTTATCATGGAATCCCATATTGTATCCAACTTGAGACGTTTTATAATGGTCTCAATGCTCACACGAGGATGGTAGTGGACGTTTCTACTAATGATGCTTTCTTTTCTAAGTCTTATAATGAGGCTTATGAAATCATCGAGAGGATTGCTAGCAACAATTATCAATGACCAACCAGTCAAGCAGCGTTAGAAAGATGAATCACCAGAATACATGAAGTGGATGCTCTCACTTCACTTGCATATTAGGTATCTTCAATTCCCTCAATGCTTAAAAATTTTACCACTAATGGGTTTAATTGTTTTGCAGCACAGCCACCGAATCAATTTGAAAATGTAGCCTATGTCTATTGTGGGGAAGGATATCTGTTCGAATAATTTCCATTGAACCCAAAATCCGTGTATTACATGGGTAACCAGAACCAAAACTAAGGAAGGCAAGGACTACAATCTAATTCTATAACTTATCGTAGCAAAACCACACTAATTTCTCTTGGAGTAACCAATGGACTGGATCCAGTAACACATACGCCCAACCTAGACTGGCTCAGCAACCTATTTTTACCCAAAAAGTTCAGAAACAATCTCAAATTGAACCATCCAATGGCTTAGAAAACCTATTGAAGGCATACATAGCCAAGAATGATACCTTAATCCAAAGCCAAGCAACTACATTGAAAAACTTGGAAAACCAAATGGGCTAGCTTGCAATTGAACTCAGAAACCGACCACGAGGTGCTTTACCTAATGACACGGAGAATGTAAGGAATCTAGGGAAGGAGCATTGTAAAGCATTGACATTGAGGAGCAGAAAGACATTAGAACCCAAAACCGTTGAAGTTGAAGAGGAGCCAACTGATGCTCAAGACTCAGAGGAAGTACAACCGAGTGTTGAAATTTCAGTTTCACCATAACCAAAATCTACAAACCCCGATAAAGTAACTTTTGAACCAGCTAATTCTAATAAACTAACAACTTCATTAGATACAGAATTACCACAAAGGATGAATCAACCAGTTCCAATACAGAAGCCTCTACCACCCTATCATCAAAGACTTCAGAAGCAGAAGCAGGAAATTTAATTCAAGAAGTTCCTACATGTACTCAAGCAACTTCATATCAACATTCCGTTGGTTGAAGCACTTGAACAAACGTCGAACCACATCAAATACATGAAGGATATCCTGTCAAAAAAATAAAAAAATTGGAGAATTTAAGACGGTGTCCCTGACAAAGGAATGTAGTGCATATCTTCAAGACAAACTACCACCAAAGTTGAAGGATCTTGGATGTTTTACCAGACCTTGCAACATTGGAGCAACATATTGTGGTAAGGCACTATGTGATTTGGGTGCGAGTATCAACTTGATGCCCATGTCAATATTTAAGAAGTTGGGGATAAGTGAAGTTAGACCTACTACGGTTACACTTCAATTAGCTTATTGTTCCTTAGCACATCCAGAAGGAAAAATCAAGGACGTATCGATACGTGTAGATAAATTTATTTTTCGTAGGAAGAAGTGCCAATAATCCTAGAAAGACCTTTCCTAGCAACCAGAAGGACCCTTATTGATATGCAGAAGGGTGGGTTTACTATGCGTATCAGGCAAAATTTAATTTTTTAAGTCTTGCGATTTCCTAACACAATTGATGATTGTTCTGCAATGTCCGATTCAAAGGAATTAATCATGGAAAAGGAACTCAACTATGTTGAGGACCCATTGGAACAAATTTTGACATCAAACCCTCCAAATGATGTAGAGGAGGATGAATACTTAGCTTTGCTAGAAGCTAATCAAAGGGTATTTAATCCGTAATCTCGCTTTGAATCTTTAGTGTTAGGGAATAGGGATTATGCCCAACCAAAAGTGTCAATCGATGAGCCACCTAAATTAGAACTAAATGTACTCCACTCATATTTAAAATATGTTTATTTAGGTAACGCTTCTACTTTGCCTATGATTGTTTCAGCAGAATTAACCGTTGAGCAAGAAGAGAAACTCATTCTAGTATCGAAACAATTCAAGAAGGCTACTGGATGGACCATAACTGATATTCACGACATTAGTCCATCTGTATGCATGCACAAGATCATCCTGGAAGATGGCGAAAAAGGGACGATTGATGGACGACAAAGAGTGAACCCTATCATGAAGGACGTGGTAAAAAAAGAAATCATCAAGTGGTTAGATACGGGTATAATTTACCCCATCTTAGACAGTTCGTGGGTAAGTCTGGTCTAGTACATACCAAAGAAAAGAGGTATTACGATCATTGAAAATGAGAATAACGAGTTGATACTGACTAAAACGATTACGGGATAGAGCATTTGCATCGATTACTGGAAGCTAAACAAGACGACTAGGAAAGATCACTTTCCTTTGTCGTTTTTAGACCAGACACTGGATAATATCGTAGGGCGAGACTATTACTATTTTCTCGATGGATACTCGGGATATAATCAGATTACAGTAGCAGCAGAAGATCAACACAAGACAACATTCACCTGCCCGTACGGTATATTTGCATTTTGACGTATGCCATTTGGTTTAGGTAATGCACCTGCTACATTTCAAAGATGTATGATGTCTATTTTTGACTGATATGGTTGAGAAATACTTGAAAGTCTTTATGAATGATTTTTCAGTATTCGGAGATACATATGATGATTGCCTAGCCAATCTAGCCAAGGTACTAAGGCGATGTGAAGAAACAAACCTCGTACTCAACTGGGAAAAGTGTCATTTCATGGTACGAGAAGGTATTGTACTAGGGCATTGGATAACGAGACATGGAATCGAGGTAGATAAAGCAAAGGTAGACGTTATTGAGAAACTCCCACCTCCAACATGTATAAAGAGTGTTAGGATCTTTTTGGGCCACATTGGTTTCTATAAAAAATTTATAAAAAACTTCTCCAAAATTGCTAAACCTTTATGCAAATTATTAGAGAAGGACACGACGTTCAAATTTGATAAGGAGTGCTTAAGAGCTTTTAAAGATTTGAAGAGTCGGTTAGTTTTGGCACCTATAATCGTCACACCAAACTTGGATTAGCCATTTGAATTGATGTGTGACGCAAGTGACTTCACGACAGGAGTTGTCATGGGCCAGCGAAGGGACAAAGTTTTTCATCCCATCTACTACGCAAGTCGGATTGTGACAGGTGCTCAACTGAATTATGCGGTAATAGAGAAATAGTTACTTGCTATTCTGTTTGCTTTTGACAAGTTTCGATCCTATCTTGTAGGTACTAAAAAGATTGTCTATATGGACCATTCAACAATTAAGTATTTACTTGGCAAGAAAGACGCTAAGCCGAGACTAATTCGATGGGTGCTCTAACACCCCAAACTCAACCCAAACGTTATGGCCGGATCTAGTGATGTCACATGATAGGGTATTTGAAAACTGTGTTGTCGCATTAAAACTATTTCCATTGAATTCTTTATCTTAATATTTTATTAGTTCCAAAATTGTGTTGTTCATTTAATCGATAGTTTCAAAACGTGATTCATTTGTGGAAGCTTTTAAAACGGATTAAACAATAGTGCGTTTAGGAAAAAGATTTGTTTCTTTTGAAAAACTGAGGTTTCCTACTACTAGCAGTTGTAATCCATGTGGTAAAGAGAATTAAAACCCAAAACCAAACTCCAATTACAACCCAAAAAATTAGCCAGTAAAAACAAAATAGAAATAAAATCAATTATCGTAAATATGGGTTAAAAACCATGAAAGTCCAAAACCGTGGTCACCGTCAGGTCCTCCGCTGCACCGATTTGTCTAGATCTGGGGATTACCTGTGCACATTTCAAAAAAGGGGTGAGCTTACGAAAACTCAGTGTGTAATCCACAGAAAATAAACAATAGCAGATCACAGTGCACAGTATAATCAGTCCTGGGCCAAGCCCTTTTTGAGTATCAGAAACAGTTTGGGCCTTAGCCCATCTCAGTACAGTATCAAATATGCAGTAGGCCCTTAGCCCAGCACAATATCAGTAGCAGTCATGCAGTATTCAGTAACAAAGTCCTACCCAACCAGCCTCTACACACCATCTCCGTCCAACCCTACACTCCATATGGGGATCAAATCAATCCACCCATCCCTACGCTCCAGGTAGTACCGGAAGCGGCATAAAATAGTAATTTATAGCTGAGCTGCCAGTATGTTAGGCGTAAGAGCCTTTCTGTACACTTCCTCCAAAAATAATCAACCCAACCCCACGCAATGCAACATACAAGTCATGACATGCTATCTAAGGACATCAGTACATATAACTAGTTCAGTATACAAGCATACTAACATCATGCTCAACACATATATAAATCAAACAGTCAGTTCGTACAATTAGGGGTCTAAGTGATGCTTACCGACCCTACAGTAGGTTCACGGTCGACTTGGGTGACCCGTGCAACCTTAGCAATCAATTCAACGAAAATGGGTTCACACGCCCATGTGGTCTGTCCGTGTGGGCCCATACACCCGTGTGGCCCACTCGGCCAAAATTTGGCCTTTTCCGTGTGGTCCATTTTTAATATAACCCGTGCTAGCCAAATATTCATATATGTTTTCACTATTTACTTATGTGTTCCTTAAAAGCTATCTACTTGAGTCACTGTTACTAAATTATTTATATCTTGAGCTACAAAATTCCAAATTAAAATTTGCTTGATTTTTTTGAAACTAGGTTCAAATACCTTTCTACCATAAAATTTTCAAAAATTTTGGATCAGCCAATTATTACAGTAAAATATTCAAACTTACCCCTGTTCTGCTGTCTGACAGCTTCGACCTTTCTTTGCTAAAAATCATTTAAAATTTGGATGATGTTTTTATTTGTTTCTATTGAAAATAGACTCATCAATGACTTAAACATGTAAATTGTAACCCCCTAATTATTTTTCTCTAATTTTTGATGATTTTCAAAAGTTAGAATAGGGGAATCCGAATTTGTTCTGACCTTGTCTCGCAAAATTTAATATATCTCACGATTTAAAATTCCATTACTTACATTGTTTCTTCTATGAGAAACTACACTTAATAATATTTAATTCCATATTTTATTCATCCTCTAATTCGATTTCCACAATTTATGGTGATTTTTCAAAGTGAGCCTACTGCTGTTGTCCAAAACTATTTTAGTGCAGCAAGCAATTTTGGCTTTTCGCTGAATCCCATTTTCTGTGTTTTGGGTACACACCTAGTTTCAGTTTGACGTGTAAACACTCCCAAGACACTCAGAACCTAGAATTGACATTCCCAAACACAAAGTCAGATTTTAAACGAGTTTTTAAAACGCAAATACAAATAATCATAGCGCTAATCAAGCGACCAATGCTTACCCTAACACCGTTAGTGATTTCAACTAAAAGGTGACACGAGGAAGACTCGGTTCTTCTCAATTGTCTACTGTCCAAAATAGAAAATCAAAACCTTCAGTTGGTAATCGAATGCCAAAACTACAATAACTTAAGCCACTTACTAAATGAGGAAAAATGCAATGATCAAACAGAATCCCGAACAAGGAGCATGTCTTGATCAAAACAATAAAAGGAAGAAAAAGGGATTTTCTAACATAAAAAGAAAGAAAAATGGTAGAGGAGAATTCGACAGGGAGAATGGAAAGGAAAACGTGCAGATTTTTTTTGGGAAAAACTAAAAAGAAAAGACTAACAGAATATCTGATAACCACCCTTAATCCCTTATTTTTCTCCTAAAAATAGTCCACCACACTTCCACCATCTCTCAAACTCCCCCACATTCCCTCAACAACCGACTTCAAACTTCACTCAAACACTTCAGTATTTTACTTCCCTGCAAACTCCCTCATAGCACAGATAACAAAAGAAATAACTCCCTTACAAGCACAGGGAGTCAAACTCAAGACCACTAGCATATTAGCACCACACCTAACCACTAGACCAGCAGACCCATTCTGTTATATTCTTACAACCAAACAGATACAAGCCTACTGAACAAGAGTGAGACTTTATTCAGGAAAATTCCAAAATTTCACCAAAGGCATGGCTTGAACTTGGGACCTCATACACACCTTAGAACACTTAACCACTGAAACAGACAGATATTTGTGTCATACTTTTACAAAAACAAGAATATACATTTTTGGGGGGTTACAACTCTACCCCTCTAAAAGAAAATTTCGGCCTCAAAATTTACCTGATCAGAACAAATAAAAATACTGCTGACGCATCTTATCCTCAGGCTCTCATTTGGCCTCTTCAGTGCTATGTTTACGCCATAGAACCTTCACCAAAGGAATAGATTTCCTCCTCAACACCTTTACGTCACAATCCAGAATCTTGACAGGCTCTTCCTCAAAGGTCAAGTCTGGCCTAACCTCAATCTCCTCAACAAGGACAATATGAGTAGGATTAGAGCGGTAACGCCTCAACATAAAGCCATGGAACATATCATGGATAGATCCAACACCGAAGGTAGCTCCAACTGATAAGCAAATGGTCCTACTCGCTTCAGAATATGGTAAGGTCCAACAAACCTAGGGCTCAACTTGCCCTTACGACCAAACCTCAGTACCTTTTTCCATGGTGACACCTTGAGAAAAATGAAGTCCCCCACAGAATACTCGAACTCACACCTCTTCAAATCTGCATAAGATTTCTTCCTGCCAGAAGCCGATTTCAAATGATCTCGAATCAATCTAACCTTATCCTCTGTCTCAGAGACCAATTCAAAACCCAGAACACATCGCTCGCCCAACTTAGTCTAACATAAAGGAGTGCGACACTCACGACCGTACAGTACCTCGTAAGGTGCCATCTGGATGCTAGAGTGGAAGCTATTATTGTAGGCAAACTCCGCTAACGGCAAGTACTCCTCCCAACTAGCTTAGAAATCAATAACACAGCTCATCAACATGTCATCCAGTATCTGAATCACCTTCTCCGACTGACCATCTGTCTGAGGATGGAAAGCAGTACTGAAGTCTAATCTTGAACCTAGAGCCTAATGAAGCTTCTTCCATTATCGAGACGTGAAACAAGGATCCCTATAAAAAATGACCAAGACAGGTACCCCATGCAGTCTCACTATTTCTGATATGTAGAGCTTAGCTAATTTCTGAAGAGAAAAGTCTGTCCTTACCAGGATGAAGTGAGCAGACTTGGTCAATCGATCCATGACGACCCAGACAGAATCCTTCTTAGTGGGTGTTAGAGGCAACCCACTAACGAAGCCCATCGTTACTCGCTCACATTTCCATAACGGTATCTTAACCGGCTGCAACAAACCTGAAGGTAACTGATGCTCATCCTTAACCTGCTGACAAGTCAAACAGCGAGCAATGAAGTCAGTAACCTCACGCTTCAACCCTGTACAATTCTCGAAGATCTTAGTACATCTTATTCCTACCAGGATGCATAGCATAGGGACTACCATGCGCCTCTCTCAGAATCGATTGCCTTAAATCCTCATCATTTGGTACACAAATCCGACTGCAGAAACAAAGTACCCCATTACTGTTTATCCCAAAGTCAGTAGTGCAACCATTCTCAACTTAACGAAAATGCAACTTATCCCCCAACTGTTTACCTCGAATCTATTCAATCCACGTCGTTTTGACCTGAAGTTCTGCCAACAGACTTCGATCGTTGAATAGGTTAAATTGAGCGAACATCGCTCTCAAATCGGTCATAGCCCTACGGCTCAACGCATCAGCCACCACATTGGCCTTGCCAGGATGGTACTCAATAGTACAATCGTAATCCTTAAGTAGCTCAACCCATCTTCGCTACCTTAGATTTAGCTCCTTCTGGGTAAAGAGATACTTGAGGCTTTTGTGATCAGTGTAGATGATACACTTCTCACCATACAGATAATGCCTCCAGATTTTCAATACAAAGACTACGGTGACCAACTCTAAATCGTGCATTGGATAGTTCACCTCGTGTGTCTTAAGCTGACGAGACGCATATGCAACCACCTTACCATCCTGCACCAACACATATCCCAAACCGACATGTGATGCATCACTATAAACTGTGAACTCTTTTTCAAGTTCAAGCTATACTAAAACAGGAGCCTCATTCAGTATAGTCTTAAGGTTCTCAAAGCTCTCTTACTGCGCATTAGTCTAGTCAAATGGTAGACCTTTACGTAATAGCTTAATCAAGGGTACTGCGATCAGTGAAAATCCTTCCACAAATTATCGGTAATAACCTGTCAACCCCAAACTGTGGATCTCAAACACATTCTTAGGCTGCTTCCAATCCAATACAGCCTCAATTTTTTGAGGATAAACACGAATCCCCTCAGCAGACACCACATGACCCAGAAATGTTAGTTCACATAACCAGAACTCACACTTGCTGAACTTAGCATAGAGCTACTTTTCCCTCAAAATCTAAAGAACAATCCTACATTGCTCGTCATGCTCATCCTCAGTCCTCAAATAAACCAATATGTCATTGATGAACACCACTACAAATCGATCTAGGTAGGGCTGAAACGCTCGGTTCATCAGATCCATGAAAGCTACCGGTGCATTAGTCAATCCAAATGGCATCACTAGAAACTTGTAGTGACCATAACAAGTTCTAAATGCCGTCTTATGCACATCAGCCTCCTTAACCCTCAACTAATGATACCTAGAACGCAAGTTAATTTTAGAGAACATAGACGCCCCTCGAAACTAATCAAACAAATCATCAATCGTTGAAAGTGGATAGTTGTTCTTAATAGTCAACTTATTTAGTTGTCGGTAGTTGATACACATCCTCATGTCCATCCTTTTTCTTAATAAACAGTACCGGTGCTCCCCACGGGGACACACTAGGGCGGATGAGCCCACGATCCAATAACTCCTAAATTTGAGCCTTGAGCTCCGTAAGATCCTTTGGTGCCATTCAATAGGAAGCGATAGACACCGGAGCTGTACCAGGGAAAAGATCAATCCCAAACTCTACTTCCTGATTCGAAGGTAAACCTAATAGCTCCAAAGAAAAGACGTCCGGTAAATCCCTCACAGTTCTGATGTCCTTTACAGTAGAGTCCCTAGAAGCAGAAACACTTACTTAGGCCAAATACGCCTCACATCCCTTGTGAACCAGTTTCTCAGCTACCAGTGCAGAGATCACATTAGCCAAGTAATTCTGACGTTCCCTAATCACAACTACTTCATTACCCTCCTCAGTTCTCAATACGACCTTTTTAGTCGCACAGTCCAAACTGACACGATGCTTGACCAGCCAATCCATCCCCAATATCATATCGAACTCCCCAAACGGAAGCTCCATCAAATCAGCTAGAAATACCGTCCCTTGAACCTCTAAAGGAACATCTCTTTATAGTTTGCTAACTCTAACAGATTGCCCCAGCAGGCCCAGCACCATCACCTCACTAGAAGTACTCTCAACCAGAATCCCTAGGTTTTTGGAAACAGAACCGGCAACATAGGAATGCGTAGATCCTATATCTATCAATGTAGTGTAAGGCACATCAAAAATAAGAAACGTACCTATGATGACGTTCGGAGCATCTCTAACCTCTTGGCGATGAGTAGCATAAACTAGGACCGGTTGTCTCGCCTCAGCCTGTCCAACACCTCTACCTGGTGCTCTTTTCCCACAACCCATACCATTACCACCCCTAGTCTGATCACAGCCCCTAGGTGGCTATTATACTACCCTCTGTGGTTGTGTAGTACTAGTACCCTAAGCTTGCATCTGGTCAGCCCTCAATGGACACTCCCTAATGGAATGATCCAATGATCCACACCTCAGACACGCCTCAGTCCTTCTCTAACACTCGTCCTGATGGTGTCTACCACAGTCGACACATGGCTGCAGTCTAGTAGTAGTAACAAGGGGGCCAGCTCTAACTGGCCCATCAGCTCTGTCCTTTTTTTAGGCCTCTGCACAGAACTCGAGGGCTCTGAATCTCTCTTGTTCCTACCTCTCTCACTGTCGCAGCTTTGGTGCTCAGCGCGCTTAGCCTCCTTGGTGGTCCTCGCCTTCTCAATTAGTGAAAAAAATGACGCTCTCTCTGTAGAGCTATCAGGACTCTTAAATTATCTCTGAGGCCATCCTCAAAGCGAACACAACGCTCATACTCAGTCGCCACCATACCTCTCGCATAGCGGCTCAGTCGCAAGAATTTGGCCTCATACTCGGCCACTGATTGATCTCCCTATGTTAGATTTAGGAACTCCCTCCTACAAGCGTCTATATAACTCACTCACACATACTTTCCCTGGAAGGTGGTCTTCAAGAGCTCCCAGGTCAGACGTTCGGGCTGAGTGCCCTCCTTAATTGTAAGCCACTACTGATAAGCCTCATCACGTAGCAACAAGACTGCACCTTTAAATTTCTGCTCGAAGGTGCAATCCAGGTCATCCATGATCCTCTCCATGGCCTTAATCTAGTACTCGACCACATTAGGGGCGACCCTAATGACACCCCTGAAGAGTTCAGCTCTATTGAACCGGAGTCATTCCGTAACCAACCCACGGCCCCCAGATATAGTATTAGGCCTAGCGACCCTCTCCACTACCTTCAACATAGCCTGGGACAATACGTCGTCCCTAACCATGTGATCATGACACTCAGTCTCAGTAGCAGGCGACATTGCCGTCTCACTCGTATCCAAATTCGGTATATTACCCAATAAAGAAAACTTAGATCGAACCCCCTACAGCCTCTACCACGACCTCGAGTACCACGTCCACGAATACCTCATGCACTTATGTAAATTCAAATTTATCTCTATTACGAATTTTTATACATCAGTTTCAGTTTCAATATTTACTAACAGATGTTTTATGTAAACAGTTTCAGTAATTCAGAGTGATTTTCATAAATCGCAGTCTTTATCAGTTTTGCTACAATCTCAATATACACTATCTAGAGTGTTTTCACAGTATACTACCTACAGTAGTTTCAGAATATCATAACATGTATCAGTTTCAAAACACTTACAGGATCGGCGCCGGAGACTTGGTGTACCACTTATTCAGTAAAAACATTTCAAATCAATTGGAAATCAATCAATTTTTCAAAACCCTAATTTTTATAAAACCCGTAATCCACAGTCGAGTTTTCCAACCTAGCTCTGATACCACAAAATGTAACACCCTAAACCCCGGCCCAAACGTTATGGTCGGATCTAGTGATGTCACATGATAAGGTGTTTGAAAACCATGTCGCCACGTTAAAAACATTTCCATTGAATTTTTTATCTTAATATTTTATTAGTTCCAAAATTGTGTTGCCCATTTAATCGATAGTTTCAAAACGTGATTTGTTTGCGGAAGCTTTTAAAACGGATTAAACAATTGTGCATTTAGGAAAAACATTTGTTTCTTTTAAAAAATCAAGGTTTCCTACTACTAGTAGTTGTAATCCATAAGGTAAAGATAATTAAAACCCAAAATCAAAGTCCGAAAGTCCAATTATAACCCAAAAACTTAGCCAGTAAAAACAAAATAGAAATAAAACATATTATTGTAAATATGGGTTAAAAACCATAAAAGTCCAAAATTGTGGTCACCGCCGGGTCCTCTGCCACACCGATCCGTCTAGATCTGGGATTACATGTGCACATTTAAATAAAAGGGTAAGTTTAAGAAAATAATAGCAAGTCACAGTGCACAGTTTAATCAGTCCTGGGCCAAGCCTTTTTTCAGTATCAGTAACAGTTTGGGCCTTAGCCCATCTTCCTACAGTATCAAATATGCAGTAGGCCCTTAGCCCATCACAATATCAGTAGTAGTCATGCAATATTCAGTAACAAAGTCCTACCCAACCAGCCACTACACACCATCTCCGTCTAACCCTATACTCCATGTAGGGATCAAATCAACCCGCCCATCCCTACGCTCCAGGTAGTACCGGAAGCCTCACAAAACAGTAATTTGCAACTGAACTGCCAGTATGTTAGGCTTAAGAGCCTTTCAGTACACTTCCTCTAAAAATAATCAACCCAACCCCACACAATGCAACATACAAGTCATGACATGCTATCTCAAGACGTCAGTAAATATAACCAGTTCAGTATACAAGCATACTAACATCATGCTCAACACATATATAAATCAAACAGTCAGTTCGCACAATTAGGGGTCTAAGTAATACTTACCGACCCTATAGTAGGTTCACAGTCGACTTGGGCGACCCATGCAACCTTAGCAATCAATTCAATGAAAATGGGCTCACACGTCCACGTGCTCTGCCCTTGTGGGCCCACACGCCCATGTGGCCCACTCGGCCCAAATTGGCCTTGGCTGCGTGGTCTATTTTTAATGTAACCCGTGCTAGCTAAGTATTCATATATGTTTTTGCTATTTACTTATATGTTCCTTCAAAGCTATCTACTTGAGTCATTATTGCTAAATTATTTATATCTTGAGCTACAGAATTCCAAATTAAGATCTGCTTGATGTGTTTGAAACTAGACTCAAATACCTCTCTATCATAAAATTTTTAGAATTTTTGGTTTAGCTAATTAGTACACTAAAATATTCAAACTTACCCCTATTCTATTGTCTGACAGCTTCGACCTTTCTTTGCTAAAAATTATTTATCTCTTAGTACAAAATTTGGATGATGTTTCTATTTGTTTCTATTGAAAATAGACTCGTTAATAACTTAAACATGTAAATTTTAACCATTAATTATTTTTCTCCAAGTTTTGATGATTTTCCAAAGTCAGAACAGGGGAACTCGAATTCGTTCTGACCTTGTCTCGCATGAATTTATTATATCTCACGATTTACAATTCAATTACTTACACAGTTTCTTCTATGAGAAACTATAATTAATAAGCTTTAATTCCATATTATTTTTCATCCTCTAATTGGATTTCTACAATTTATGGTGATTTTTCAAATTTAGCCTACTACTGCTGTCCAAAACTATTTTAGTGCAGAAAGCAATTTCGGCTTTTCGTCGAATCTCATTTTCTGCGTTTCGGGTACACACCTGGTTTTGATTTGATGTGTAGACACTCCCAAGACACTCAGAACCTAGAATTGACATTCCCAACCACAGAGTCAAATTTTAAACGAGTTTTTAAAACATGAATACGAACGATCATAGCGCTAATCAAGCGACCAATGCTTACCCCAACACCCTTAGTGATTTCAATTACGAAGTGACACGAGGAAGACTCCGTTCTTCTCAATTGCCTGCTGTCCAAAATAGAAAATCACAACCTTCAGTCGGTAATCGAATGCCAAAACTACAATAACTTCAGCCACTTACCAAACGGGGAAAAATGCAGCGATCAAACTGAATCTCGAACAAGGAGACACGTCTTGATCAAAATAATAAAAGGAAGAAAAAGGGATTTACTAACATAAAAATAAAGAAAAATGGCAGAGGAGAATTCGACAGGGATAATGGAAGGGAAAACGTGCAGATTTTTTATGGGGAAAAAAATAAAAAGAAAAGACTAATAGAATATCCGATAACCACCATTAATCACTTATTTTTCTCCTAAAAACAGTCCACCACACTCCCACAATCTCTCAAACTCCCCAAAAACCGTCCACCACATTCCCTCAACAACCGACTTCAAACTTTACTCAAACACTTCAGTATTTTACTTCCCTTCAAACTCCCTCATGGCACAGATAACAAAAAAAAATAACTCCTTTGCATGCATAGGGGTTCGAACTCAAGACCACCAGCATATTAACACCCCACCTAACCATCAGACCAGCAGGCCCATTCTGTTATATTCTTACAATCAAACAAATACAAGCCTACTGAACAAGAGTGAGACTTTATTCAAGAAAATTCCAAAATTTCACCAAAGGCATGGCTTGAACTTGGGACCTCATACACACACCTAGAACACTTAACCACTGAAGTAGACAGATATTTGTGTCATGCTTTTACAAAAAAATATACATTTTTGGGGCGTTACAGGTACTTCTACTTTAAGATTTCGATCTAGAAATTCAAGATCGAAAGGGAGTAGAAAACCAAGTAGCATACCACTTGTCCGGATTGGAGCCACAAGAAAGGAATTCTCCACTTATACCTATTCAGGAGACATTTCTAGATGAACACATATTGAAGGTAAATCATGTGCATAATACCCATTGGTTTGCTGATATTGCTAATTATTTAGCTTGTGGTTTGATGCCGATTAATAAGACGTATCATCAAAAGAAAAAGTTTCATCACGATGTGAAGTACTATTTCTGGGAAGAACCATACTTGTTTAAAATGTGTGTAGATCAAATGATCAAGAGATGCGTGGTAGAAGATGAAGTACATAAGATTCTATATCATTGCCACTCAGTTCCGAGTAGGGGACACTTCGGAGATACACGTATTGCGGCCAAAGTATTGCAAGTCAGATTCTTTTAGCCAACACTATTCGAAGATGCGTATGCTTACGTAAAGAGTTGTGATCAATGCCAAAGGGTTGGAAATGTCACCAACAAAAATGAGATGCCCCAGACAAACATTATTGAGATAGAGTTATTCGGTGTTTGGGGTATTAACTTTCTCGATTCTTTCCCTCCATCTTTTGGTCACAAATACATATTGGTAGCAGTAGATTACGTGTCTAAGTGGGTTGAGGCTGAGGCATATTCGACGTTTTTGCAGAAACATGTATTTTTGACCAAAAGATGAAGTTTTTGTAGAAACATGTGTTCACAAGGTTTGGAACCCCAAGAGCTACCATCAGTGATGAAAGGACCCATTTTGTGAACAAATGGTTGAAATGGTTATTCGACAAACATGGAGTGCAGCACAAGGTTGCCACAGCTTAATCCGCAGATGAATGGGCAAGCTGAACTGGCAAACAAAGAGATCAAAGGAATACTCGAGAAGGTAGTTTGCCCGAACTGACGAGATTGGTCCAAAAGATTAGACTATGCTTTATGGGCCTACAGGACAGCATATAAGACACCTTTAAGGATGTCACCCTATAGGTTGGTTTTTGGAATAGCCTGTCATCTGCCCTTGGAGTTAGAGCATAAAACTTACTGGGCTCTCCAACAACTCAACTTGGGTCTTAAGCTTGCTAAAGAAAAACGGATACTTCAACTCAACGAGTTAGAAGAATTCTGAATGTTCTCATACGAAAATGCCAAATTACACAATGAAAGAGTTAAAAGATGGTGCACTCCAGCTCCAGCTTGTGCACACCAACAACCCAACAACCTACTCCTTGTCACTGCACCTGCCCGCACGTCCAGCTCTAGTAGCCTTCGCACCAGCTCGCATGCCCAGCAGCTTGCCAAGCCTACTTGACGCACCTGTATGCTGCCCACTCTCCTGCATCCACGCAGCACACGCATGCTCTGCTGCTCACGTAAGGATCCGTACATTGCTGCTGCCTCCATCACACCAAGCCACGCCTAGCGCATCGCTGCTCCCTTTCGTTTCATTGTTGCCTTGCTACTTGCACCAACACCCTTGCCTATCGCACCACACCATCAAGGCACCCTACAACCATCCCTAAACCAACCTCTTTTGCTTTGTACTTATTTTCGTTGAGTTCTTAACTTATATAAAAAGGTGGTTAATAGTGTCTCGCAAAAGAACTTGTGCCTCTACTCAAATTAACGAATCACAAAACAATTCCCCTGTGAAGAAGCCAAAGCAAGATACAAAAATGTTTTCAAGAACCAACAGATGCACCCAAAAAAAGGCTTTACACTGAAAGAAAACAAATATATCAATTTCATGGCGCGTATTCGACAAATTGATGAAGCTCTATATTGGGAGTTATTTTGTGAGAAAAGACCTAGTGCAGATGAGGAGTTAGTTCATGAATTTTACGCGAATTTGACCTCAAGTGAATTGAAAGAATTTTTTGTTTGCGGAATCAAGGTACCAATAACCTCAAAAGCTATTAATAAATTCTTTGAATTACCTGATTTTGAAGACAACAAATATTCTTCCTTGATGAGAAATATTGAGTCTAAAAATTTGCCAGAAATTCTTGAGGAACTTACAGTTCCAGATTCTAAGTGGACTGTGTCAAAGCAAGGAATTCACACTTGTCGTAGAGAATATTTGGCACCACTAGCGAAGGTATAGTTCTATTTCATTCGATTCAGCCTTATGCCTATTTCACATGGGACTACAATTTCATTGGAAAAATAGTCTTATTATACTTGATTTTAACTGGACAGGCCATTGATGTGGGAAAAATCATCCTGAGAGAAATACAGAATTGTTCCGCTAGATGTTTTGGCACAGCTACTTTCCCTTTACGATAACAATTTTGTGCTTGAAAACTAAAATTCTTGGAAACGTAAAGAAGATAGGTTATAGCCAGGTCACAATCACAGATTGAGACCTCTACCAAATAGCCAGAGACTCTATTCTACAACAACGAGTTGAAGAAAGTGAGGATCCTAAAGAAAAGAAGAAGAAGAAGAAAAAGATCCCATAGAGATCGAACCGATGCGTCAGCTGAAATCCTTGATAAGGCATAACCAATCGAACCAATAACCGAACCTAACGTCGCAACTTCAATGTTCAGGACTCAATCATCTCGCCTAGATCTTCAAGATGAACTGTCAAAGTTGATGGACATAATGCAACATATGCAGTGGCAGCAACAAGCTTACTGGAGATATTCAAAAATACGGGATGACTCAATGAGAAGCTCTCTTACGAAAATATACAATGACCTGTTTATTTTTGTATCTGAGTTTCCAGATTTCATATTTGAACCATGGAGTCCAGTATCGAAGAGAGGGCGAAGCGATTCATGCAAAAACAAAGACGATGGAGGAAAAGATGAGTCGAATTCAGTGGGATTTGCGAAAAAATAACAAGGGGGATCTTGACTTTATTTTATTTCCGTTCTTAGGTTATTTAATAGGATTAAGTTTTATTAGGAATTTTTATTTTCACATAATAAAACAAGATGTGGAAATCATAAATAAAAATGAACAAGTTGGAAAGTACAAAGTGTGGCAATAGATATATGCATGTCTAGGATTGGATCTGGAGAGAGCTTGGTACTTAAGCAGTCAAATTGATTCACCTTCTCTTTTCTAGAATCCTATTTGGTGTATAGTATCTATTCACTTTTAACAATGAGGACATTGTTCATTTTAAGTAGGGGGATCGAAAAATTGAAATTATTTCCACTCAGAATAAAATTTTCTTTCAGTTATGATTAGGTTACATTTTGTTCAAAAATTTAAAATTTTGTTAAGTATGCTAAACTTCAGTATGAATAAAGTTCGATTATTTCAATAATTGTTATGTTAACTGAAATATGACATAAATGTGTTTTTAATAAAGCATGCAAATCATACTATAAAATTTTTAGTTCCTTAAGAAAGTTAGGCAAGCATGAAAGTTTAAGTCTCTAGAATTGACTTAGTAGTTTCTTGAGGCGAAATCTTAGGAAGCGTGGGATGTTGAAAATGATTTAGGCAACTTTTGTTTAGACCGTTGGAGCCTTTCAAGCCAACCTTGATGAATTTTTTCCTTTGAAACCCAACTTTGAGACTATGTGGCCTAATTTTATTTTGAACCCTTGCAATATTTAGCCATCACTTTTCTCTTAATTATCTTTAAATTGTCCCAAACACTAGACTCAGTACTATTCAGAATGTTCTTTGAAAATAAGTTTGGGAGAGTTGAAAAGAAGTATCAAATGCTTAAAAATTTGTAGTACATACAGTAAAATGCTCGTGAAAAAAAGAAGAAGAGCATATGTACTTGAAAGAAAATAGATGTACAAAACAACATGTGAAAGCAAAGTAAGTTGGTGTATTAAAGGTAATTATTCCGAAGGTCCGATTGAAGGTCTAGGGGTTTTAGCCTAAATTTATCAATCTTTTACCTACCCCTAGCCTAGCCACGTTACAACCTTTTTCATACCCCTTTTAACTCAAATTCATGCAATTTCAGTAAAATTCTTGTCGAAAAATAAATAATAATTATAAAATAATTAAATTGCACTCAATTAATGAACATGTTGAATTTTAATTAATTTTATATCAAATTTTGATTATTTTCGACAGATTTGCACAAAGGGCGAAAAACAGCTCGACAAACACTACTAGAAGCGTAAAACCAAGAAGCAATTTTGAAGCATCAAGGCGAATTAATTTTTCAGCCTAAGATGGTCCGAAATTTTTGTATTAATTCATAATATAATTAATTTTAATTTTAATCTAATTTAATTTGAGTTAAATAAATTATTATTAATTAATTATAAAAAAAGGCCCAATTGAGCTAAACTAAGAAAACCAATCCAACCGAGCACTGGGCAGCCCAAAACCGTCACACATGCTAACCAAATCAGCTTGTTTGGATGATTATTTAGCCTGAAAAATGCCCTTGAAGACTCTTTCAATTTGCATTCAAACCCCTTCATTATTCATACTTTTCAAGATTTGCCCTTACCTAAAACTAGCATGTTTGAAATCTTCAAACATGCCACATGTGTGGCCAGCCATGGAGGGAGTCTTTGGCTGCTGATTTTGGCTATTTTTAACAGCCTTCTCAACCTATAAATACCCCTCTTGGCTGCTCACTTCAAACACATCTCAAAACCTCTCATCCTTTCACTTCTCTCTCATTTTCTCTCTTCAATCCCCTTCCATTGTTCTTCATTTTCTTTCCTATTCCTTTTTCGATTTCACCTCTTGAAAAAGATTCATTCAACCACCAGTTGGATCAGCATTCAAGTGTTCGTGAAAGCCTCAGTTCAACAAGAACAAGCGGAGAAGGAGGAGCAAAGCAAACTAGTCAAGCCTCGGAGAAACATCGGATTTAATTCTTGTTCCCTATCCTTTTAATTTTGTTGTTGTTATGATGAACATGTCTATGAACATTTGTGATGTTGGTATGTTTAATTTAATTAATATGGCTTAAATCTAATTCGTGTTAGGTTGATTGCATTTCGTCTACTTGAGCTATTAAAATTGTGTTTGTGTTGTTATAGGTTTTGGTAAGATGTTTGATTAAGTAAAACCATGACTAAGTTATTCTTGCATTACAATTGTAAGGTAACTAATGAATTAATTATTTAAATGGATTGAAATTGTAAATAATTGACACAATACTTAATCAGTACATGTTTAATCATCTAAGGTAGCTTAGGATTAAATTAGCAACAGTATCTAATGATACATTAGCATTGCATAACTTGCAAGATTATTGTGATTAAACTGTTTCAAGGTAGAAATACATTGTTACCTCACGTAATCTTTTATGTGCTTATGAGATTGAATTAATTGTTTGAATTGACATAAAGATATGTACAAGAGATTATTTTAATTTCATAAGTATGTATGTGCAACACATTTGCTAATTAAAATTTGTTTAATCGGTTGAATTGACGTAGAGATATAGTCAAGAGATAAATGAATTTTGGTAGGTAAGTGTGTTCATAAGTTAGCAAATTATCGAGTTGTCGTGAATTTAATCGTAACAACATGAACATGAGTTTAATAATTCTAAGTTAAGAAATGTAATTAATCTAACACAATTATGTCATCTTGATTAAAATCATCTTTTGAAATCATGCATTGACACTTTTATTTTCTTTTTATTTATTTATTTAACTTAGTTAAAATCCTAGTTTTTAATCACCTCTTCAAATCAAAATATTTTTCTCCACCAAAGTGTTTTCAATTTCATTCATAAATAATTCTTTTCACAGTCATTGTGGGTATGATGACTCGACATTTACTTGTCACTTTATTACTTGTTGCGATTGTGTACAGTTGCACATTTCCGTCGTTCCAGCAGCTCCTATTGAAGAGCTAGTTGTTGTTCGAACCGCGCCTCCTGAGCGGCCTTATATTCCCTCATAAACTCATTTGCTCTTGAAGGTCTAGGAACTGCTACGAGGGTGCTTGTTGGTTGAAAAGGAGTGGCAACCCCTGACCAATAGAGATATTCAAGTCCAAAGGGCCAGAAGTTCTCCGATAGACCATATTGTTGAGATTTTCTAGTCTATCAGCAAACCACCCGACAAATAAGTTTGTTTCGTTGTGCTGGTCATTAGAGCCTGATGCTCTGGCTTGTCTTGATGAAGATTTGAAAGGGAAATTTTCACTTAGGTGAGCCATTTGCTTCGAAAACTGAAGAACACTTAATCAAACTCAAAAAAATCTGATGATCAGAAGTCTGTCCGCGTTCACTGCACCAATTGTTGAGTAATATTTTCTCGTGTCTTATTGATAGGAGTGTTCGGGTATTTATACATGTTGTTACGGATGTTAATACAGCTCATGATGGCCCCACTATTTTGTATTGACTCTGCCGCCTCTAGTATTGACATTCTGTTGGGCACGTGTCTATGTAGCACACGGTCCTTTTCGTCTCTGGGCGGACTCCACGCCTACTGGACACATGTCTAGGTGGCCTGAGGAGCACGTGATCCTTTCTGCAAGCTCATTGGATGTATGCGAGCCGAGATCATGGCCTTCCTTAAGTTCCTGCAAGCTAGATCTTCGGCCTTGCCTTGCAAGCTAGGTCCTTGGCTCTGCTTTGTGAGCTGGGTCCGCAAGCTTGCTTTGTTGTCCTCTCGTGGTTCGCCTCGCACTTGATCTTCTGGCGGGACTTATCTAAGTCATAGGTTGGAGACTCGAATCCTTTCTAAGACTTGGATCGATGACTACTCATGTATAACAAACATATTGTCACTTTTACAACTCTTTTCACATTTCAAATTCCTCTCATAATATTTATTATCTGATTATAATTTTCATTGTGGTATCGAATTAACGTGGGGGTGGCGTCAAATGCTTACATCAGTAGGGAAAAGGCTAGCAGAAAATTATGAAAATGTGAGCAGTAAGTAAGCATCGAAGAATTAAAATCCAACCCTGCTCAATCCAACTTAATTCCCCCACTATTTAACATGGTGGACTAGTTGAGTTTATCCATAAACTACCTACCAAATGGGCTATTTGAAGCTCTAACGGTCTTAAGCCCATAATGTACTCTTTTACATAGATATTTTTCAGTTGTTAGAATAGATAAGGCAAACCTTGCAGGCTTCAAAGCTGACCTCCATTCCTCTCTGCAAATATTCTACCTTCATTAATTCTCTAACCATGCTCTCTTCAACCTCTTTGAACCCCATCACCAATCCCAAAATTCCCTTCTTTTCTTCTTTTTCAATCCAAAGCCCATCTCTTTTATCCTTTCATCTTCCTTTCTCACCTTCAAAAACCCTCTTAAAACCCATCTCAGCTACTCTGATCCCCTCCACTCCTCCGCCTCAACAGCAACAACTTTATCAACCTTTTAGGCCACCTCCATCTCCACTCCCTCCTAAATTCCGGTCACTTGACGCTCAAGGTCGCTTAGATGTCTTAGCCAACCGGAATGGCCTTTGGTTTGAATATGCGCCACTTATCCCTTCTCTTTACCAGGAAGGTTTCTCACCTCCTTCAATAGAAGAAATAACTGGGATCACTGGGGTTGAGCAAAATAGACTGATAGTTGCTTCCCAGGTAAGAGAATCTCTTATTCAATCCAAAACTGATGAAGATGTTATGTCGTTTTTTGATACTGGTGGTGCTGAATTGCTTTATGAGATAAGGCTTTTAAGTGCTTCCCAAAGGGCTGAAGCTGTTCGATATATAGTTGAAAATGGTTTGGATGCTAAAGGTGCACAAGATTTGGCTAGAGCTATGAAGGATTTCCCAAGAAGGAAAATGGATAAAGGTTGGAAAAGTTTTGAATATGGGCTTCCAGGGGATTGTTTGTCATTTATGTATTATAGGCTAAGTAGGGAACATAGAAATCCTTCTGAACAAAGAACAGCTGCTTTAATGCAAGCATTGCAAGTGGCTGAGTCTGAGAGTGCTAAAAAAGAGGTTTCAGAAGAGTTGGAAGGTGGGGAAGACGAAAAACCAGAGAAAGATGATGATTTGGAATATAGGGTTCGAGTTCCAGTTGTTAGGATGCAGTTTGGTGAAGTTGCTGAGGCTACTCGTGTGGTAGTTTTGCCTGTTTGTATGGCGGAGGAGGATACCAAGGAGCTTTTGGAAGCACCTTTGGAATATAGAAGTGGAGGGGATTTTGGTGTGGTGGAGGCTGAGAAAGGATGGAAGAGGTGGGTGGTTTTGCCAAGTTGGGAACCGCTTGCGGGGTTAAGGCATGGAGGAGTTGTAGTGGCATTCAGTGATGCCAGAGTTATACCATGGAAGTCAAACAGGTGGTATAAGGAAGAGGCTATTTTGGTGGTTATGGATCGGAATAGAAAGGAGGTCGAAGTTGATGCTGCGTTTTACTTGGCGATGGTTGATGGGGGCGGGTTGAAGGTGGATACAGGATCAGCATTGAAGGAAATGGGTGTGAAGGAGTCTCTAGGAACTGTGGTATTGGTGGTCAGGCCACCAAAGGAAGAATCTGATGATCAATTGAGTGATGAAGATTGGGAATGAAAAGAACCGAAAGTGAGTGATTTTGTTTTAATCCTGATTGCAAATAGAGATTACTGGAGGCATAATAATGGTGCTTCAGTTCAATGCCCTTGTAGCTACATTTCTGCGACATTCTAGTTGTTGCCAAATGATTTAGCCAATGAACTTCAGTATAATACTCTGCTGCATTATTAGCAAGAGGCAGTTCACTGTTTGTTTTATATACATTTAAAGCATGAATTGATTCTACTACAAATATCATCCTTTCTGTTAATTGTGTACCTGATCTGCATTCGAATGTTTCTTTAAATGTATCATGAAGATGCCTAAAATTTGAAATGCGTTGCAGCGTTATCATCCTGTTAAACAAATTCATGGGGTACTAATCAGGACTTGAAATTAGAAGGTAACGTCTGGGGTTTTAGGAAGAAAGATTTCAAGCAATGGAAGTTTCCTTATGTGGCACTTAATCTCATAAACAAGGTTATTGCATATAATTGTGGTATACATTGCATATTAATTCAAATTCTCTTGGAGAGGTTTGATGACACTAGATCAAAGGATTTTCATACTGGTTCTTTGTGTCTTTGTATTGTTCATGGCTTTGGAGTTTGGATGTTTTTCTCTTCAGCACTTTGAAAAACTGAGAAGCACGTGTTTAAATGAGTAGGAAGCATTGATGGATCAATATTGTTGGTGGTTGTTTTATCATGTTGCATATTCAAATCATAATTGCTCAAAACAAGGTTGTCGCATCCTGTATATCATTCCTTTTCTGGTGAAATTGGAGCCACTATGGGCAGTGGTGAGTTTATGTTACTTGAACATGGGTATACTTAACTTAGGCGGCTAAGGATAATATCTCATGTGTGCATGTACTAAATGAAAAATGAAAAATCAGATCAACTTTTGACATGCTTATTCAAGCATTTAGTAGTCTGTTATTTAATGTACGCTTTACTCATTTTTCTTTGATCATATGATTAATCACAGATACCATCCTTCATCGTTGTTATTAGGGAATTTTCTTTAATTCAAAGTATGCTTGTGATATTAGGAGTTTTTGTTTAGCTTAACCTATGTAGCCTTATTTTAAAGACTGATTGATAGCAATAAAATTATGACTCTCTAATGAGTCCAAGGTCAAAGATTCCTTTTGAAGAGTTCCCAATATTCACCATCCGGTATGAGTCCCGTTAAGTTAAATGATTACTTATGAATTATTTGGTGATTTGACTTAAACCGTATCAAAGTCAGACACCATGGGAGGACGCAACATTGGAAGAAATAAAGTTTAGGATGGCCGAAAGCATCGACAAGTTGGGCAAAAGGTTATTGCAATATAGTTGCAGATACAAGAATTGATGACTTTCAACCAGAATTGTGAAATGATGAAGGAAATAACAATGTCAACCAAATTGGTAGTCGACAGAATAAGCAATAGAACAAAATTAGAGTCAATAGTGTTGTGATATACAAACTTAGATTTTCCAACCTTCCCTTGATTTGGTTGCATAGGTGATGGATTTTTCTCAAAGTAGATAAAGTGGGATTGACAACGTGAAAGAAGCGCAATTGTGGTTTTACTAGATGAAAAAGAAGGAACTCAATCTCTCATAGCTTGCTTTTAAAGAGTATTGTAAGATTAGATTTGGACCACCTAGGCGAACTGATGGAGTTGAGGCACACAGGAATGATAGGGGAATGCGTGTCGATTTCAAAAGTTGGTAGCCCATGCTGAATTTGTACAAGTAGGCCAACAAGTTGACATATTTACTATAGGGCTCTCAAGTTTCATTCAACTACATACGGGGGTGCAAAAACCTCTAAATTTAATTTAGGCAATGAACTTAGAAAGAATTTTCGAGAAAAACAAACAGTTAACCAAATCAATCAACCTGCATAGAGCTTCGTGGCAAAATACAATTTCAAACTCAAGAAAAACTTCTATAGTAACACCTATAGTAGTAGTAGTAAAAATCAATTTGAATGGGAGTTGGGCATCAATAAGAGACTTTATGTTAGTAAGACAATTTCGTTTTTCAAGGCGGGAGTAATGTTAGATGTCAATTATTACTTTGGTATTAAAGAAATATGGATGGAATGAAAATGCATGGTTGGGAAATGATTTATTAATAGATCAAAACAATACTTTTGTTTTGAATGGTGATGATATTATTCAATCTGTAGTTGAACAAGCTTTTATTTGGTAGAAGCATTATAACCATTTGGTTGAGCCTTCCCAAATCAAAATGTTGCATCACTAGGTCTAACGGACGTTTTTAAAAGGTTGGATTGAAATGATTTCTTGAAACTAAAAAGTGCAACTTGAAAAATGATGTCGTTTTAAAAAGTCACTTAGGCACCTATTTGTGCTTTATAAATTGACAATAAGTTTGGAGAATTGAAATCTAATTCTTTCTATTCAAATGGTAAGTGTGAATTTTCACTAGAAAAGTATTATTTATTTCTTATGAACTTAAGCTACATAATGATTTGTTCAAATCATGATATTAGTAACTAGCATTTGGGTGTTATTCATAAGATATTTATTTTTAAGTGTATTCATTGGTAAAAATGAAAGTTTGTATATGAATAATATTATGTGAAGAATCTTGGATTAAAAAAAACCATAAGCTAAATATGTTTGGTATATGATTGTACATTTTCTTTAGTTTATGTTATAAAGGTTGGACTAGAAGTGATTTTGACTGGAAATGAAATAAGTTATATGCCATATGCATATTTAATTTTTCTAGTCAATGTAGAATAGTAGAAAACATTAGTTGATATCGCAAAATCACTATTCTGACATGAAATCTTCTAGTGGAAACATGAACGTGATAATCATATATTTGAAATGAGATCATATTGTGCATGCTTATGATGGTGCACATGGTATATATATGGCTTGAATATGATCTATAATCTCATGATTCTATAAATTTGAGATATAGTGAAATTTTGAAATTTACTTTAGAAGCTATGAATTAAAGATTTTGTGAATACAAAAATAGCAATATTAATGATATTTGGTCCACTTAGGTGATAGACATATCACAAAATGATTAGTAATGTCCATGATAAAAAGTGTATATATGTGTAATTTTATAGTCAAATGATTGGATAGATGATGTCCTCTAATGTGACTATGTGATAAATAAAAACATATGAAACACCCTTGGTTTGTCTAGAAAAAATGAAGTTATTTGTGTATGCACACAATAAGTTTTTAAAGTCATATATTGACTATGAAAAGAAGTTATAAAAATAACAAATATGTTGTCTTATTTTCACTAAGGGATTTGAGGCTTCTTTACAACAACTTGGTGAAAAAGACATGATAAGAAAAAATAAAGTGATTATTGTAAATTGATAATAATAGAAAGGATATCATTGATAATATTCTTTTACGAAAGAATGGATAGTTGAACATGGTGAGGATGTTGATCTTGTGAATTTTCAAGACACAAATAAATATGAAGTTTCACCTTGTGGTATAGATAATTAACGTAACTATGTTGGAAATTTGGAAATCTAGGGATGAGGTTCAAGTTCATATTATTTGAGTCACATATGATGGAAACTTGACTCGACACTTAGTATAACGTCAAGTCTTGAGTTCGATGAGACAAAGTACATCATCAGTATGTGACTGCTAGCACTATAAAATAATATATAATATATATCATCTCAGGATAAAAAGTGCTAGGTACTCGTAATGACAAGGAAAATGATGAGGAATATACTCTTAATAGAACCATATCATAAATATGTTAGAGTGTTATAATTACGAGAACACTCTTGATGGGATTTACCTATGTGAGTGTGAAGTGTGGTCGCTTCTAGGAGCTCAAGGGTTTCACTCTAACAACAATCATGAAAAGATGTTACAAACACATGACCATAATAGTATCCCTAGATACTGTGCATTGACTGGTGTTGAAATCGTTATGTGAGATGTGTTCGGTTAATCAAGTAGAATAGCTAGTTCAAAGCATAGTCTACCATGCAATTTTGATTAACTTTGACATGTTTTCTCTAAGCGAATATTCAATTGCTAAGACACCTTCATTTATGCAATCAGTTTCCAAGATTATCAAAATCTAGCATATTTTGAAAATGGTGAGAGATTGTTGGAACATTTTCAAAATATTTATAATGTTCCAATAGTTATAATTGAAATGTTACAAGTGGTTCAAAAAGTTATTTCACTTGGTTATCAACCAAGAGTTATCATTATTCATGGTGATGAACTATGTCTCTTTTTACCAAAAGTTATGTCAATTAATAACAAAGAGTCATAATTATTCAAGTAGATATCTATTGAATAATTATGTTCATTGTTAAAATATGTGATTATATATTTGGATAGTTATATCTCTTTGATTAAACATAAGAACTCCTATAAATAGGAGTCAAATTCATTTGCTTGGTTCACCAAAATATATCGAAAGTTTTTTTTTCTATTTCCTGCATCTTCTAATATTCTTAGTTTGTTCTCTAAAGAATTACTGCAAAAATTCTTTATAGAAATTTATATTCTTGCTATGCTTCACTTGATGCTCAATGGACTGTTTCCGTCAATATAAAATATAGAAAGTTATTAGGCTTCATTGTATTCTCGAGGTTCATTTTGCTAATAGTTTTTTTGCATATCAAAATATAAGTGGGAGCGAAGAAAATGGTTTTAATACATGCTTTGCAGCATTTATTAATTTCTCTTAACAATTTCTACAAATTTTCCATTTTGCAATGCAAAACTTGTCTATTAAGCAACCAAGAAGATAATTATATAAACTATGTTGCACGGACCCAAAACCTACTTGTACATATTTAATATAGATAAATTCAGAGGCGGCGATATGGGCGGGTAAGGCTAGGCACCTGCCCCTAGTTTTCTTTACGTTTTCATTAATATATCATTTATGTTTTGAGTTTTAAAGTCTGACATCTTTATATAAAAAATTGTAAATTAGTATAAAATTTAGTAACATTTTTAGTTTAAGTGTCATTAATTGAGTTTTAATTTGATTATTATTAATATAGGAGGATGTGGGTTCAAATGCATTTTATTCTCCTATATAAGGGTTAAAGAGAAGTTATACCTAATTTTAAGCATTGTATAAACCTCCCTATTACAATTTCAATTAATTAAATGAATATATTTACATTGATTTGATATTAATATTTTTGGGTTAAATGTCATATTACCATTTTATTTTTTAATGCGCGTAACCTTATATTTTTTTTAAACATAAAATAGTTGTAATTATTTTACTTAATACAACAATTTTTTAAAATGAAGAATTAATTGTATATACAACTTACTTGTGGTACAAAAAAACTTGAAAAAAAAATGTAATATTAGTAATAAGTTTATATATACTCAAATTCTTTATCCTCGAGTTAAAATGATTTTATTTAGTATTAAAATGTGAAAATGATAAGATTTATTATCAGCTAGAACAACTCATACTAAATTACGACCCACGACAATCAAGATGGAACATTGTTTTACTTGTTTATTGTCCTTTGCTTTTTGCTTTTTACTAAAGAAAATTGGAAGTTAACAGGTTTGATTGCTAATTATGCTGATGGAAACAATCGAAAACTACCATATGATAGTCAAAAGATAAAAAAATAAATTTTTTAAATAAAATGTCCATATAAAATGAATCTAGACAAATAATTACATAGATTTATTTTGATCAAGTAAAAAAATTAAAAAAACTTTGAAAATTAATAATAATTATTTTTAAAAAAATTAAAAGAAAAAAATAGTATTTATTATTAGTGCATATATAATTACTTTTTTAATTGTTAATAATTTTTTCGTGGAAGTTAAGGAACTTATAGCTTTTACGATGTTCACTTCGTTCATGTATAGCCATGAAAAACAATAATAATAAAGCAAAATTAGAGATGTTTATTTCTTTATTACAAATTGTTTATTTATTTAGTTCAAAACAAAATTATAGACTAAAAATAAAAGTAATTATTGACCATATAAATTTGAATTAAAAGTAATTATATACACACTAAAAATAAATAATAATTTTTGAGTTTTTATACATTTGAATTTTTTTATATATTTTTATAAATTTTAATAATTGTTAATAAATTATTTTTTAATTTTTAATTTTTACACTCATCTAAAATGAATTTGGCACTAGGATTATTATCCATTTCTTACAGAACGGCTTTTGGACCTATTTTTCATATTGAGTACAATTATATATGTTATCTTACTTTTAAACATACTTATAAAATTTTACCAACCCAATAAATTTTTTTAATCCAAAATATTAATTAAGTAATTAATTAAATGAATTTAATTAATTTCCTAAATAAATTAACTTGTTAACTAAAACTGTGATAGACTAATTAATTTAATTTCCACTTTGACCTTCAATTATTTGATTTAAATCAATTAAATAATAATTCAAAGAAATTAAATTAATCTCTAAGTCATCTCTTGTATACAGCGAGAAAACATATTCATTGAGAATAATGATACATGCAATCTATTTCTATAATTCGTTGTTTTCATTCATTCAGCATATCGATTTGTTTGTAAACTGTTAAGGGTTTTATAGAGCTAGTTAAGAGATCGATTGAAAATATATAATTAGAGCTTAAATAATTTGTAATTAAGTTCTAACTCTTTCTCTATTAATTACAACATTATTTAGTCACGAAGTCATTCCACTATAGTACTATAACTGAATTCCCCCTTATCATATATACCATTATGAAAGCTACTTCATCAAGTGCTCATTCAAAAACCTTGTCATATATATGTTATCCTCATAGGATATCTTTAATCTCTTTGGGCAAAATACGTTCACCTAATATAATCCTATTTAAAGCCATATCAACCATTACATCTTTTTTCATGAAAAAGTTAATTACGAACTCATAGTGATTAAATCATTCGTCTTAGAGAAATGATTTCTGGTTATGTTACTTTTACCTCTATTATGTAATGTTAATGATAGGATATCATTTATCTTTTATTGAGTTATGAATTCCTCTATTATAGGTCAAGTCATGTCATGCAAAAAAAAAATTAAGGGAAGAGAAAAAGAGTTAAATTTAACGTTAAATAAATGATATTTTTATTTAATTAAAAAATTACACAAGTAACAGAATCAAAATTTAAGGTCCATATAAAATCATATGATTATGCAAAGGTTTTTAATTACATGAATTTCTTTTTCACAAAAGAAAAACAGCCTATAGAACGACTTGTGTGGCAAAGGAAACAAAACTGTTCTAAGAGACTATTACTGACATACTCGTTTGATATATATTACCTGTAAAGTTCTTAATAACAAACTTCCCTATAAGCTAACAATTTCATAGCTATAAATGAGATTGAGAGGGCTCTTCAACTTCATCAATGGCGACCGGTAAGTTCTTTGAAAAAAAAGATTGATATTTGACTACAATCCCATCACTGTTATGGATTGATTTTAGACGGAAAACTTGTAACAATTCGGGATAATCCCTGGGACTATTCTTGCCTTGAATCTAATCTTCAGGTATGATCGAACATTCTCTGTGTCAAACATGTACATGTATCTCCAGAAGTTTAAACAGTAAAACGAAGTGGGTCAAGTCAGTTTGGAGAAAATACTCGGAGCCAGTTTCCGTTTCTGTCGAGGGTTTTATAAGATGGATTGCACACAATGATCAAACAAATGCTTGGAGATAAAAGGCTTAGTGAGACTCTGACCAATGTCATAATCCCCTCTTTTGATATCAGGCTTCTTCAACCCATAGTTTTCTCCACTTTCAAGGTTGTATACATGACAAAAAGCGCTAATGTCAACTCAGGACTTGGACACAATCACTCCACCTATTGTTAATTCACATTGTCATCCCCATATTAGTTATATAATTAACTTCTGATTTTTTACTCAAATGGCTGCAGGCGAGACGTGATGGTACAGACAATTCCTCATTTATCTTTTTTTCAATCCACATTGTCATCCCCGCATTCTCATTGACCGCCATAGATGATATGGTTGACATATATTTATCTGTTCCCTTTCAAGGCTCCAGCTTTGGAGGATAAAAGGAGGCGTCGCAAAATCCTGAATCAGCTGAATTATACCCCCTCTTGAATATAAATATAAATATCAATATCAATATCAATATCTTCAATTATTCTTAGATACAAATTTTGTTTTCCTTGTGTTGCCTCATGCATGACTTCAATCAATAGTATTTTGTGCACATTAAAGAGATTATTATAGCCAATCAGCCAAGCAGACTCAAAACAAAACAGATTATGTTCTTCTATTAACTAGATATAATTCTAGAGCAGTGCTCAAGTGAAAGAAAAACAAGGTACTTAAGCATTCCCTGCATCTACATCAATTCTCTTCCACCTGACCACAGTCTTCAACCACAACAGGTTGCAAAGTCCTCCCGCTTTCTGAGCCTACTTTTTCCATTTCCTTCACAACGCTATAACCATCCACTACTTTACCAAAGACAACATGTTTTCCATCCAGCCATGGGGTCTTCTCAGTGCATATAAAGAACTGAGAACCGTTGGTGTTTGGTCCAGCATTTGCCATTGATAGACAACCAGGTCCAGTGTGTTTGAGGTTGAAGTTTTCATCCGCAAATTTCATGCCATAGATAGATTCTCCACCCGTGCCATTCCCCCTTGTGAAATCTCCACCTTGACACATGAAGCTCGGGATGATTCGGTGAAATGCTGAGCCTTTATAGTGCAACGGCTTCCCACACTGTCCAACACCTTTCTCCCCAGTACAGAGGGCACGGAAATTTTCAGCAGTTTTTGGTACAACATCAGCAAATAGCTCCATTACAACTCGGCCAGCTTTTGCTTTTCCAATCAAAATATCAAAGAAAACTTTGGGGTTTGACATTTTGCTAACCCAGTTAACACACCTGCAGACAAGAATCAGAACCTCGAGTTATCTTCAAATTCAAACATTGTACACATGCAAAGGAACTAACAGAAGAAATAAATCCTCCTAATTACTTGCAAAACACATTCTATATCATAATCAATCAAGGTTTATCTACTAATACCCACTTGTTGTTCAGGCATAAGTCTAGTCACACCTAGATGTGGCAGCTTAGCATCTTAAAACAAAATCATTTCAAATCATTTCGAGTATGTGCAGTCCAGCAGATGCACGCCTAGTGTGCCTATACACCCCTTTCTCTACTTGATCAAAATCTTGCATACCAGCCAATACAAGAAAAACAAAATTTAGCACATTTGTAGGACAAACTAGGCCACTCTTTATAGAGCCTATTACCATATTTATACACCTTAAACTTGTTTGTATATATAGGCACGCATGCAAATGCCTGTATAGCTTAAATTTGTTTTGCATATATCTTAAAACATTTATGCATACAAATTGCACCTTAGTCAATCAAGGTATCAACTCAAGCAATATAAGGATTCTAGCACCTAGGATGCAAAATTTTCAAGAAAATTAAATATTAGAGAGAAATAAAACTATAAAACCCCATACCCAAAAGAAAACTAATCAAACAAAAACATTTTCATCATCAGATTGAAACAGCTCGTTACTTTGAAAGGTACAAGTTTTAATCATAAAGTTGTTAATTAACCAAATATTTAACTACAAAAAAAAAAGAAACTCTTAAACCTGCATCTGCAATAACAGATTAACAAAAAGGAACTCACGGGCTATTCTAATAACCAAATATTAGTAAATGGGTATTAAGAAAATGTAATCATCTACCATTCAAACCTCATGATAAATGATGGTTATTTATCAAAAGGAGAAATTCATTGAAGGGGACGATACTCATGATATTGCACAGCTATTGAGCTCACAGGTTCTCAAGAAAACAATCACCTGCAAGCCTTCGATGTGTGCTACTATAAACATAAAAATCAAGCAAAAAATTGGGGGGGGGGGACTGAAGAAATGGTTCACCTTTGGATGAGATAAGGAGAGGTAGAGATTGGAGACGCCAAATGACGGAGATACCAGCGCTTGGGGTTTCAGGTGAACTTATATACTGGCAATGGAAGGGAGATTTCTAGGGTTTTGGCTGAGATTTTAGTTTTCTTTTTTAACATTGTTACCCTTATTTTAATGTATTTTTTTCCCACTTAGTTTTTGAAATTGCACTTTTATCCCAAAAGTATGGTTTTATTTTATTTATTTTGAGACACTTACCTCCATTTAACAAAAGTAATCTAATCGAAATAATAAAAACATATTATTTTAATAAATAATATTTTAAAATTAGATAAACACTTAAATCATATCATCCTATTGGGCTAAATTTTTATTTTCTATTACATTCGAATATATTTTTAATTTTAATTGGCCTAATATATCATTTGGTACTTGAATTTGACACTTTCTCTAATGTGGTACATATATTATTTTTTGGTCCTATGTGGTATCCATATTTGACAAATGTTATATATATTTCAATAACTAAGGTAACAAAGTTAACTTTTTAGTGTTTAATTCAAGTTTAGGGGTTTTATTTGATGAAATTTAACTGTTAATGTTATTAGGCATTATTTTTCATGATTTTGTTAATAGAATAAATTATTGTTAATTGTCAATATGTTTAATTTTACATTTAATTTGTTAAAAACAATTAGATGTATATGATTTAATTTGGGTTTTAGGATCGATATGTGATCATGCTTCAACGTACGTACACTAAGCAAATAAAATTGCAAATAAACAGATATGAAGTGTGGTGTTCTGCAAGTGTCACATGTCTAGTTGTAATATTTATTGTATCACATTAGAACACAAAGTACTTTGAGGATCAAACCCAAGAGAGAAAGGATGAGTAAATTGAAAAGAACAACTAAGCATGCAAGGGAAAGTCTAATTAGCTACTCTAATGGACAAACCAAAAACAAATAGATTTATGAAATTCCTAAATAACAATGACTAAAATGCAATTTATTCAATTTAACAATTAAAACAATCAAGCAACAATATTAGTTTATTCATATCCATGCTAGTAGTGAATTTATAGCTTAGGGGACTAAATTCCTAATTTTCCTATTTAGTCAAATTTCACCTCTCAGTCTCAACTTTAACCTAAAGAAGCAATTTAATTCAATTCACCACTCAGTCTTACTAGATTAAACCGAACTAAATAAATTATTGCACAATAGGTTCTCCTCATAGTCTCACCTATCTAAATAGTTCCCTAGAGTTGTCAATTTTAAATTGTTTCAATTGATTCAATTTAGTCTAAATTTTACAACTTAGTCCCTAACCTAAAATTCGCCACTTAACATTTCAATCAATCAACTACTCACGTAATTAGTCCACACCTAATGTAAAATCAATACAACCAACCAATTTCATGCTAAAAACAATGAAGAAAATAACAGAAATTAAAAGAGGTTAGAAATGCTCAATGTCTTTTGTCGAAATCCTTGAATTGATGAAGTAAAAGTGTTTCGATTCACCAATAATGGAAAGCCTAAATGTTGAATTGTAGAATTAGGTAAAGTAGAAACAAAAATTTTAAGAAAATACCTAGAGTACAAAAAGGTCATTGTAGTTTTCTAAGAGAAAAATAAAATTTCTTTGGAAAAATTAAAACCTTAAACTAAGAATTAACCTAAAACCTTTTTAACTCCCAAAAAAGACTTATAAAGTAGTACTTATATTCTAACTAAACTTAACCTAACAATGACATTTTTTCCATCCATTATAAACTCATTTAAGGCAAGGTTGACCAAAGTGACTATAGATTACCCTTTAATGTTAGGCTCGATGTCGCGACCTACAAGTTGATGTCATGACATCAACAATAATCTAGTCCATCAACCACTCGATGTCGCGACCATGGAGGTTGATGTCACAACCTTGCACTCAGTCTTGCTCGATTCTTCAACTTTAGGGACTTTGGTTGGTGTCACGACTTCAATAGGTCGATGTTGTGAATTTGAAGGCTAGTGTTGTGACATGCACTCCTTGGTGTCGTGACCTTGATAACAGTTCACTCGGGGTTGCAAAACTATGAAAGCCAACTCTTTAGTCGAAGGAAATTTCATTAATGTTGCGACATTGACAAGCAATATCGTGACCTTGGCTCTAGTTTAGGCATATTCCCTCACATCCTCATCAACTAAGTACTTGAAATCATCTTTACACACAGGCTAAGTCCATAATGGCATGCAATTGCCATTTTTTTCATAAAAACATAAAATTATGTAAAAAACTAAATCAAAAAGTAAAATATACTTAAATGTGAAAAAACATTAAAAGACCTTATGAATTACCCGAGAATAAGTTCTTTAAGTGCGTAAAAGCTTAATTTTTCGTATCAAAATATGAAACATCAAACTCCCACATTTAAGTCATTATTTGTCCTCAAGTAAACACACAAAACACCAAACATGCAAAAGATCACTCTTAAGCAATAGTGATATATATTATGCATGGTAAACAAGTATTAATAATGTATATAACTCTTCTAACATAAAACTTAAAAGTGATGCTTAGGCAATTCATAAACTCCTAAAGTAGACTTAGTTTAATAAGTTAAATAACAAATAAATATGGAGGCAATTATGTAATAATACAATCACGCATGTTATCCTATCAAAATAATACAAAGGTAAGAATTCAATTCATTCACCATCATACATATATATATACAACTCATAAATTCATTCAAAAAAATGTTCAAGTCACATAAGAATTCTAGGCTTGTAACGTTTTGAGGCTGTAGAACGATTAGATTTCAAAGAAAAGATAGCTTCAAAATGACTTAAGCATTAGGAATGGTGTAGCATGATAACTCTTGAAAAGAGTTATATTTCAGGCCTCTAGACTTGGTTAATTGTTCGTACTTAAGTAAATTTAGTTTCATTTTAGGAAATTATAAGCATTTTTATAATATTGCACCATAAAGCCTGGGTTGTGCTTTCAATGTCACTATATGTTACTTTTACTTGTGGGAGGAAAGAAATTACGTGTTGTTTATAGCAAGTGTAGAAAGGAGGAAAAGAAGTGAAGCAGTGAAGTTTTTTCATGACAAAAGGTTGGATAGATTGCTAGCACAAATGCCATGACTATTCCAGAAAGATGCTGACTCAGTTGTCAATTCGTGCCACTCTCAGCTCGCTGTACTTGTACTAGAAATATCCACTTGAAAAAGAGGGAGAAAATAGTGTGTGCTGAAATAGAGACCTACCCTATAAAAAGAAGAAAGAAAAAGAAAGGAAGAATGCGGTTTGTCCTCTCACACAATTTCTCGTGGGAGATCCAGAGATGCAAGAAAAGAGGGTAGCAACTAAGGAACAGAGCAGCAACACAAGGAAGAAGGAGAAGCAGTCAACCATGGGCTTCGCAAGATATTGTAGCACTGGAATTGAGGGTCGGATTGGTGAAAGCTTCCTGAAGTTCTTCCTTCATTATCTTGTTGATTTCTGTGAATTTTAACCGTGGAAATATGTTGTTGAATGATACTTTCATTTTGGATTTTAATTTCCAACTCATGAGTTAATCTCATCGGGTTGGGATTACTGGATGAATCTTTAGTTCCTTTAATGACCAAGGTATTATCTTGATTAGATTTACTATTTCATTTGATTTGCGGTATTTTAAAACGTATGCATGCAGTCTCTAGACATAGATGAATATATGGTATGTCGATAAACTTGATTTAATTCTGAAAAGGTTAGATGAGTTGTGTAATAGGCCCAATCTACCCGGCCCGTTAGTGAAATAAACTAAATAAACAAATAAATAAAATAAAACCAAATCAAAAATTAAAAGTCCAAAATATAACACAGTCCAGTTCTTTACATCAACAGGCCCAAATCCTAGTAGGCCCAACTAGCCTAAAGTTTCAGACACCCTAAACCCGAACACATTAGACCCATTAAGCCCAAACGTTACAAACCCAACACCAGCCCAATACCCAGCCCAAATCAAGGCCGAAACCCTAGCAGGGAGAAAGCCCCAGCGCCGCAGCAGCCCTAACTCCCCCCGCGCGTGCCAAGCCTTTGCCCTTACGCATTCGCCTTCACCTCCATGCCTCCACGTCAACTTCTGCCTCCGTACACATGCAAATGGGATGCAAACAACGTAGCATAAAACAAAAAAAATTGTATTTTTCATATTTTTCATTTTTTGTTTACTTTTTTCGGCCTATAAAACAAAATGCGAAACCTTTGTAAACGGTTACGCAGACAAACACAAAAAAATAGCAAAAGCAATCAAAAAAGAAAAGTTTGCTGAAGGTGACTTCTTTTTTCTTTTTTTTTTTCTCTATTTTCTGTTTCTCCGATTCGCTTATTACTCTCGATACTTGTAAAATAAAGATAGGGGAAGGAAGACTTACCTCTGTGTTAGCGTCGACCGAAACCTCGTCACTTCACCTCAATCAGAGTTCGAGTGAGGGCTGTGAGGCCAAAAATTGGTGGAGCTTTTGGTGATGTGAGACTAGGGTTGAAACCCTAGCGCAGACGAGAGGAAGGGACGACCCTCTTTTTTTATTTTTTATTTTTTAAGCAAACTGAGCTAAATTCTTTTTTTGGGTTTAAATAATATAGTCGCACGGTGTCATTTTGGGCTAGGGTTAACAACCCTCAAAACGACACCGTTTAACCTGCTTAACTCGATGACTCGATCCAGAAGTAGTTGAGATTCGCGCGTTGAGGCCTTGGTAGGGTTATTTGTGCATTCAGTCCCCCTTACTTCGTAGTGTTTTCATATTAATTTTTATTTATTTATAAATTTCGCACTTCATTTTGCTTTTGTTTCATCTGGGCCTAGATTATATGTTGTGTTTTTGAGAGACGGGGATTATTTCCCATATGGTCCCCCAAGTTATCCATGCATTGCATTCGACCCTTTTACTTTGTTTTATTTTCATTTGGTTCTTTTAATTATGTTTTTAAGTTAGTCTAATCCCTTTCGTTTTTTTTATGTAGCAATTAATTTGATAAAATAATATTATTATTTATTAACCCTATTATTATTTGTGTTATTATTAAACTTTTCTTTTCATATACATGTTGCTTATTTAGATTAATGTATGTTATTTGGTATGTTACACATATATTTTTATTTACTTTAAAATTCATTTTAATATTATAATTTCACGTAGTGTTTCTTTTATCTTCCTTCAAATCTATTTCAAATTCACATATATATATTTTTTGTGATAAAATTTGATGCATGTGATTTATTAATAATTTTCAAGTTTCGCCCTTGTATGCTATTCACTTTTTAGTCTATTTCAAAAATTGTTTATATTAATTTACCCGATATTCCTTTTAATTCTTATTAATATCTACCAACATATAATATGAGATTCTTGCCATTGTTATATTGTATTGTTTATTTATATTTATTGATTGTTTGGCGTTCGTTAGTATACGTTTTAGTTCATGAATCATCATCTCGTATTATACATCATTAATCAATCCTTTTTATTTTAAAGAATTACATTTAATTTCATTTGAGTATCAAAACCAATTTATCCAAAAACTTTCAGAATAACGCAATACCCGAAATTTGGAATATTCGAGAGAATGGAGCCCTAACGTATTGGGTTCCAATTTTCCTCGTTGAATCTAAATAATCGAAAATTTTCTACAATCAAAGCGAATAAACCAAAAACTCACTTTCGGGAATTTGATACGCCGTGTCCTAATGTATTGAATGTGATGTGTCGTTTTCTCGAAATGAAGATTTTAAAATTTTCTACAATCAAAACGCATAAACCAAAAACTCACTTTCGGGCATTCGATACGTCATGTCCTAATATATTGGATATGACGTGTCGTTTTCTCGAAATGAAGATTTAAATAATAAGGGCTATATTCAATGCTAGAAATTTAGAGAAATTGTGCCCTAACGTATTGGGTTTCAATTTTTCATCTGACTTAAAGGAACTGAATATCCCTTTTTAATTCCACCGCAAGAGTTTTGAAAATCAAAAGACAAGCTCATTCTCGAGGACTAAAAATGTCGTGTCCTAATGTATTGGGCGTGACATCTTACTACTCTGAGACGAGAAGGTCTTTAGCATTCATCTCGATTTATCCAAGCATCTTTTATAAAATTATTATAGGATTAAATTGTTAAATATTAATATTTACAAACTCAATTTACTTAAATGAGAGTCAGAAACAACATTTATCGACACCACTGACTTTCGGGTCGTTATACAATTACTCGAATCAAATTATTTGGTTTTTTCAAGTCAAGATGAATAAGTAATTTGAGTTTCGAGTTCGAGTCAAGTTAAATTTTACAATTAGAATAAGTCAAATAATTTGAATAACTCAAATAATGAATTAGTATAAATACCCCTTTGGTCCATGTCAATTTTGAAAATGAATAAATAGGTCTCTCTCACAACTACAAAATAATTTAAAATAATTTTTAAAATTCAAAATATTTATAAAAATTCAAAAATTTATATTTTAAAATTTTTTAAAATTAAAATTCTAAAAAATTAAAGAATATTAAAAAAAGTTAAAAATTTTCTAGAATAATAATTTTGGGGGTCTAAATAGATAAATTAACGATTCAAGTTTATCATACTAAAATATTTTATTTTTTCTCTTATTTTTCTTTGAAACAATTTTCAAATATATATATATGGTTCCAAATTATGTGCTCTAATATGGAATTAGTTATATTTGTAACAAGAATTTAATTTGACATATTTTAATTTTTTTTTATTTTAACTCAAACAATTTCACTTGACTCGAATTTTATTTTACTCGACTCGATTCAAAAAATTTCAAATTGAATTAATATAAGAGAATGAGATTTGTCAACTTAATTAACTTGATTTTTTTTAATTTGACAAAATACTCACCCCTAACCTACATCACTTTGGACCACTGCTAATGTCCCCACCGGAGACTGGAGTAGGTGGTTCATCTTCAATTTTTTTTTCCTCCTCTAGACCCAAGAGTAATCCTTCCAACACATACCTTAATAACTTCAGATTATTTCAAACCCTTTGCTCTATAATTTGATAACTCATGATACATACTTGGATGGCAAGCAAGGAACTTAAAGACAAAGTCAAGTTCGTGGATATAAAGTGGATTATCAAAAGACTTCGACAATGTGTTTGGTTGGCATAGACAATCAATTCATGATTTATTCAACCATTCCTTAGTACTAAATTGTTGTTGCCAGTGTCGTCCCCGTGTTGCGGTTACGAATGCTATGAAGGTGATTCTTTTCAAAAATCATAATTTTTTAAAACATTATATTTATAATTTTTTTTAATTATGTTCTCTTTTATGATTTTTTTATTTACAAAGATAAAAACTCTAAATTTATAAATAAAAATTCCTTTAAAACGAATATAATAATTAAACTTAAAAAGATTATTTTATTAAGTCATGAAAAATAATTTTGTTAATAAATTGAATCTAAATAGTGTCATACATAAAAGTTAATTTTACACCAGTTTAAAATATATATATACACATACAAATATAAAAATTCCATTTCTTATAAAGGAATTTCTTATAAATTACCACCAAAATGAATGGTACGTGGATCTAAAATATCTCTATTTTCATTACTCTCTTGATTCTAATTACATCTCCTTTCATGTGAAAATATCAAAGTAGAATTCATTTTTGTATCTCTTGAAAGAGATGGAAGAATTAGATTATATGCAAAATGTGGAGAGATAGAACCATAAGATGATTCATTGGTAGGATATATGTGATGTGGTAAATGGTAACTGAAAGGTTTATAAATTGAATTTTATCCAAGGTAAGATTAATAGGATGCATTTGGATTGTAAGTAGAGACGAAGTTAGGAATTTGTTACTAATTAGAGCCAAAATAAAGTTTTAAAAGTTTGGAGCTCAAAAGTAATAAAAAAAAATCTTTAAAAAGCTTAAATTTAATATTTTATAACTAAAAGAAACTTAAAAATAGTATTGTACTAATTATTTAAGGGTGTCAAGGTCGTTATCTGGCCCTAATTACGTCTCTAGTTGTAAGAATGAAAAGTTTGAAATGATAACTTACTAAATTTATTTCATTTGTAGTTACTATAACTGAATCTTGAAAGTGTGCTCCCATCCTCCCGTGAGTTTTGTCATCGGTATCTCTTACGTGTTATACAAGTTTACACAAGTTTGAGTCAAATTCACACTTGATATCAGCTTGTTTTAGGTGAAATTGCTAAATTTATTTGTAGCTTTTAGTATTTTAAGAGTTTTTTTAGTTAGTGTTAGGTTTGTGCAATTTTAGTTAAAATATGCTTATTATGTTTAGTAGTGATTATCCTCGTTGGTTTTTAGAAGTGTAATTGAAAATAATTAATTACCTAAATAAACTTATATTATATTTCATCAGAATTTGACTTAAACTTTATAAAAAAAAACAATTAGATGAATAATTTGTTTGGTGAGTATGAAACACTAACAAGGAGTCGCTATCAAATTCTCAATCTCTCAACAAACTTATATTATATTTTATCAAAATTTGACTTAATCTTCTTTTAAATCTTCACTCCTATCCTATCCTATTCATAAAATATCACATACTTTAATCTAATATGTTTTTTCTTTCCCACTAAACCCTCATGGAATTTAAAGTAATTTCTCATATGTTGTTTTCCTTAATATTATTGATAAAAATAAAATTAATTATATATTTAGTTTTTACTAAAGTAGAAAAAGATTTATTAAGAAATTAAAAACAAATAAATAACTAACATTTAATGAAAAAGATTTAGATCAATTTTTAATTATTTTAAAATTTATCAAATTATACTTACTTTTTCTTTTATTATTTTAAACGTCACGCCCCAAGGCGTGGATAAAACTTTTATAGGATTAAATTGTTAAATATTAAATTTATTCAATTTTTTTTTACTCTTGTAATTGGGCCTCTTTTTAAAAATTGTCTGTTAGGAGCTTCTGAAAGCCCAAATTTCCTCATACTTTTACCCCATGTGTCGCATATGCTAGGGATAAAACCCTAGGGTGTCACCAACCTTAGGTATAAATATATACTTATGCTTGGCTGGCCACCCTTTTTCTTTTCTTCCCTTGTTTTGTGCCGCCCAAACCCTAAGAATTTTGGCTCCTCTCCTCTTTTATTATTATTTTTTCTCCCTAAGTGACGCCACTCCTTCCACCACCTTTGAGCCACCATTTCCATTCTTTTCCCTTCTCCTCATCTTCTTTCCTCTATTTATTTCTCCTAGCCACCGTACTAGGCACCTTGAACCGCTGAACCCCCTTTGTATTTTCCTTTACCACCATTCCTAACACCTATTGGGGTTGTCATTTCACTCATTTGTCAAACCACCCTTATACATTCGAATTTTCTTTTTCCCACTGTCACACTACATCATTCTTTATTGACGGGTTCCTTTTCTTTTAATGTTGATTTATTTTTGTTCATGTGAATCACCTTTGGCATGGGACTGTAGTCGTTAGATCCATATTCGTTGCAACAATCGATAAGTCATCCCCTTATATCGATTGAACATCGATTCTGGAAATCCAACTGAATTACGACTCTTTCTTCTTTTTGGTTAAAGTGATTCCTTTTAGATCTTGTCGAAGTTTTAATAATTGATTCTAACATAAAGGATTTTCGTACGTATAATGTTTAAAGGGCCAGATTTGGGAAGGTCAGATCTGATCTGATCGAGGGGTGTACCGCACAGTCTAGTAGCAAAGGTGTTTATCTTGGCTAGTGTTATCATGTCTATGTATTGGCATTTGGCCAATATGGTTTAAACTTGAATTAAAAGCCCGAAACTCATAATTCCCATCATCATCCCATCCAGAAATTCTACTAGTGCTGTCTTCACTAAAACAGTCATATCTTGAGATCTCGAAATCAAAATCGAGTGATTCAAAGTGCGTTTTGAAGCTAAGAGATAGATCTTCGAACGCCATGAGACATCTTAATTAAGAAATTCCTAGATCCCATCCAAAATGTCATCACAAGTCTGTTGATTCCCCAAACTTAAAAATTGGCAGCTTTGGTGACTGGAATTTAATAAATTTCACCCATTTTGTGCATGTATCATTCCTCGATTCCTCAAAAAGATTCATATTCACATATAACCTTTGAGCAAAACTTGATTTGATTTACTTGGCCTTTGATCTTATTATTGGGCCTTGAGGTTGTGTAAGCTCATTACATCCATGGGTCTAAATTTGGACATCGAGACTTTCATAAGATATTTAATGGCTAAAAAATGAGAATGATATTTTTCCTATTTTCCTAGAGTTCGGTTAATGAGAATATTTCAAATTGAATTTTTTTTATAAAGGGTTAAACATAAAATTAGTACCCCAACTTTTTTTTCGTCAACTAAATTGGTATCTGAATCTAACGCCGTTAACTTTTTGCTGATGTGGCAGCACTGGCCAATCACGCACTGCTATGTGGCATCCTCTTGTAGCTCTTTTTCTTTTCTTTTTAATTTCCCTCCTTTTCTTCCCTTTTTCTTTTCCTTTCTTATTTTTTCTTCTTTCTTTCTTCTGTCAAAAACCCCCTAAAATTTTCCCTCCCACTTTCTCACCATCCAATCACCACCAAAATCACATCTCTTAAAACCTTTTCATTTGCCTCCTCATTTTCCAATCACCATCAACCAATCCCCACCAAATAGGGTTTTCTCTTAAGCTTGTTTGGCTTCTTAGAAAATCTGGGTTTTCTTCCTTCTCTATTTTTTTTCATTTTTCATTTTTAGTTTTTTTCCTCACTAGCCAAACAAACTTTCACTGTCCTTTTTTTTCCTTTTTGTTATGCATCACTGTATTTTTAGTTCTTTGGAAAAGAAAAGAAACACTCTTCATCAATTGAAAATTTAAGAGGAACCATGAATGAGATGGAAAAAAGTAAGCTCTTTTAGGAAGCTTGTTTGGCTTCC